>NW_019392712.1:1079896-1302054 GCF_000648675.2 Cimex lectularius
TTTTCATTTATATGCTGAACTTAAATCAACCCCCCCGTTTACCGTCTTGTCAAAAAAAGTAATACTAAACACAAATAGTGCAGTTTGAACATACGGAAATTGGATTGTGAATATGCCATTTGCCTTACGTTACGAAATTACACCAATAACGACAGACAACATTAGCGATTTGAAAGGCATTGAAAAGTGATTAGAGTTTGAAAATTGATTCGACTTTTTAATCTCGTCGCGTTAACACTATGAATAACACATTTTCATGTGCTAAAACCGATACGGCTACGACTTTATTGTATTATTTATGGATAAGTGGGATTTACAAGAAACGATTCCGTTGAAAATGAGGAAAATGTTTTCTAATCGTGTGGATTGCATATAGTTTGTTTGTTCTTTTTGAATAAAATGAAATGAAAAGCCAACTGCTAAGGTTTGCTCCCCGATCCTGTTAACAATCCTTTCTGATAATCTATTGGACATTTAAATCAACGCGGTTAATTAAAATCGGGTCCTTAATTTCAATTGGCCCCTGCGTTAAAAGCAATCCTGTGGAATCCAGTCTCACGCTTGTTGAAGTACTAAACTTAAATCTAAAGTTTTCAAATATTGTCAAATTAATTATTTGAAACGTAAAATCAAAGTTTAATGTTAAGATGATAAAGTAATTCCTGTCATACGGGATGGCTTAACGTAAAACTACCGTTTGGATGTCACGACGACGACTTTATACATTTTTTCATGTTTTTATTATTTAAAATTTAATAGGATAAGCGGAGTTTCCCGCGACACCCCGACGGTGGACATGACCTCTGCCGTTTCGAACACTCTTTAAAAAAATAAATAATTGTTGTGTAATACTTTCAACTAATTTTTTAAATTGTTTTTTCACCTTTTTCAGTAAAAGATGTGCTCATCTTCCCGAGACAGTCTGAAGGCACTTTTTTACCATCTTTATTTATTTTATAAAACCTCGATTACATTTTTAATTTACCTGAACCATTAGGGAAATGCCCACAATCCCCTGTGATTTGTGTTGAGCCTCCGTCATATTATGGTACAGCTCCGCGTTGAATCCGTACAGCTGAATCTGAAAATGAAGACACTTTGAAATATTTAAAACAAAAATCAATAATAAGAATGCACACAGACATACACAAATTAATTTTCCTATATATCGCTCTACATTGGTAATTCCTCACCTAGAAATTTATTTTCAAGAAATCGTAACACTATTATATCTCCATATATACAAACATATACAATTTAGCGCTTAAGGGAAGTATCATCCGTTCAGAATAAAGGATGCAATGCCCTGAAAGTGTCTCTTTCAGCTGAGGGAGTCCCAGTTGAAGGAAACCGCGTCCTCTTTTTCACTCGAACAATTTAGAATGAACGGTCTATTCATAACTGTTGTTATTTCTTCTCGACCGCGTTTCAGACACTACGAGATTTTACATCTCTTCTGTTTCGGCTTTCAAAATTTGGGGGCCCGATGTTGCCCTAGATGATTTTTTTATCGTTAGAATGATCGATGTAACTTTTAACGTAAACGTTCACTTGTACGAGAGTCTTAAGGAAAAATGAATCTGATAAATATATCGATATGATTTCAAACGTAGGGAATTATTTTATTGAAAGTTTTATTTATCCGTTGTTCAATTTTATATGAAAGAAGGCTTCGGGTCCCTCGCTTTGAACAATCTATACACCACGCGGTTAGAAAACCGCGAAAATCATCAAAAACAGTCTGCCCTCCAGTGTACATCAACAACAAGAGATACCTACTTCCATTCATGTCAAATACTGACGTAGATGTCTGTACCTAGACAGCAAACTGACGTCGAATCCCCACCAAGGCTTAAGAGGCAATAACTTAACAGAAGACTTTCCACGAACGAAATATGACTTGAACAACACTAAGCTAACATAAGACTTTACAGCAACCACTTTGGACATACTGGGTTCTGCCGAGCCATCCAAAGTCCAGCGCGCCCAATCCTTTCAATAAAATGTCCTCAGATAAACTGTCAATGCTCCTTACTACGTCACTAAACTCACTATCCACAACGACCTCAAAATTATTTTTGTCAACGAACTGATCAGTTCCCGACACTAAAAGATTAACACCCACCTCTCGATCCGTCCTAACCCTACTGCTTGAGCTCTCTCTAATTTCCATCCCGAGAACCCGACCATGTTTTTTGGAAATATTCAACTGTGGCTCATGCATGACCTTTCTATCAAAATTTTTCAGGATAAGTAACTTTGTTATATTCAATGAGAATCCCACATTTTTAATTGCCAATGAGATTCTAGAGCTTTTTTATGCCACTTTTGCTTACAGGAAAATTTTGATAGGATCGATCATTTCTGATTTAGGCCCGACGGCAAATGCGTGAGCGGGTATGCTTTTTGTAACAAGATGGCCCTTTCCGTTTATTTCGAAAGCGATTAGCATTAAAAAACAAACAATTTAAAGCAAAAGCTTACACCCTCGCGTGTTTTCCGTCCGGCATAACTCAGAAATGATCTATTTTATAAAAATTTTCTTTTCAGTAGAACTGTCATAAAATAAGCTCTAAAATCGAACTGTAGAATGTTAAATCAGAATAAAGATAGGGAATTCTGATTTAATATAACAAAGTTAGTTTCATTTCCCAGCTGTATGAGAAAGTTATGTTAAATCTGTTACCACCACGCAATTCTTAGCCAAAATTAACTTTGGGTTTGTATAATACCATTTTTTCCTAATGTTAATCATTTCCGAATTAAATGAATGGACTGTAGAAGTTGATACACCCTGTATATGACTGTATATTTCATTCTGTAGTTAGTACAAATGAGCTGATAGCGTTTTAAAATGTCGACTTAATTTTCATAAAAAGTAGAGTAAGTAACAGATCGAGACGCTCAAATAGCTTCAGGTTGAAAAATACGCGTGAAATATCAGTAGAAGTAAAAACAAGGAGAGGGCCGGCGATGACCTCAGCTGTCTGTTGGCCCCAAAACTTCCCACGCACATGTTGTTATTATTGTAGATGATACTCTGAAATTGGTCGTAATTGCGCGTATTTTCATTTATATGCTGAACTTAAATCAATCAATACAAAAATTGAATCTGCCATTACTTTCAGTATAAAAATCAAAATACATATTGTTGTGTAAAAATAAAATTTAGTTCTTCAGATAATTTTTTCGTAGAAAATTACTCAATTATTAGAGATTTGTCCAAAAATAACTTAGTAAAAATACTAATTTAATTTTGATGTTCCATTCCATAAAATTTAGCATTGCTTTTTAAGTAGTATAATAAACAAGAAAGGACTCATTTTTTCTTAATGTCGGATTAGAAGTTTCATAAAAAAATTAACTAGTTGTTGTATTGTTTGACTCATTGCGATCTTTACAGTACTCAATAATTTGCCGATTTCCTTAATTTCTTCTAAGGCTGTTAAAAAATATTTTTGTCTATTTAATTTGCAGATGTGAAGTAAGAAATCGAATTTATTGTGAAGGCGGCCGAAGATAAGGATATGATTAGGAGAAGAAGGTGATGTCTAAAGGGCCGAGGAAAGGGCAGGACCGAGATATTTCATTACACATTCGATGAATCTGGGCTCCGCGGGCCATCCTTTTATTATGTGTACTCCATATATCTATATCTATATATAAAAATCCTTTCTTTTCTTCCCATATTTTTTTCCATCCCTCCCTTATATCGGGTCTCACTTTTTCTCGAAGGCCTCGGGCCACAATAACCACGGAAGCGACATTTTATTGATGCACTCCGTGAGATTAGGACGAGCTAACCAACCAGAACCTAACGTCCGCATTTTTTGAGCCCCCGGAGCGAGACCGGCTTTTCTCTTATCCTCTCTTACTCATCTATACCTCGTATTTTACCTAATTCCCTGACCTTGCAAATGCCCTCTGCCTCGTTTTAAAATTTGAACTGCTCAATTGGAAAAAAGAGATAACCCTTTAATTTAATTATACAAGCGTACTAAGGGGAAAACTACGATCTTCGCACTTTAAATTTTAACACTGTCATTCTAACCACGGGCAGATATTCGACATGGGTCTATTTAAATTTATAGAATTTGCTATAAACAAAATCCGAGACAATGTCACATAGAGGCCATGAAAATCAATTTCAGGGCGTTGTGGACATGCATCCTCCCTTGAGATGGAATAATGCTTCTCGGGGGTCTTTTTTGATGTCGAACCGATCAAGTCTGACACCTGGGTTTGATCTGGAACTCAAGCGCATCCTTCCCTCTGCATACTTCCTCATGGTTAAATCTTACCTGGCCGATGGGTATTTTGAATATGGGTTGGATTTTGATAAAAGAGTCGGTGAATGCAACTAAAATGACCAAAATGTTTGGTACAAATATTTGGTAATGAACAAGCTGATAAACTGGCCAAAGGAGGGTTTTACAAGACCTAAAACCAGAATCTACAATTGAGATACCAAGATCAAACAGACTACTCTATACAAAGCACACAGAGCGACTACTCTCAGAATAGGTCCATACAAAGCAATACGAGATATATATTTAAAAAAAATTAACTAACACATTATATGCTGCTAAACAGGGTAGTGATACGGTTATAGACCTGTTTTCTGGCATTTACGACACATTTATATACATAATAAGGGTATATACAATGATGACCCAAATTATCCCCTATATTATCTAAGAAACTGCTCAATGGAGACAACCTAAAAATGACCTGTGTAAAAGATTACAGTAATGTCAACCCATGACCTAACATTTCTTAAGAGACAGATCGAGTCGATTGAACTAAACTAAAGGAAAAATACAATAAACCAGAAAGCTGGAGTGCTTGGGTAATGTAAAACTCCCGCTTCCTAACGGCCCATCATAATCATCATAAGTCCGTGGTGTAACATTAAAATAAAGAAATGAAATGCCTTAACAACAGGCATACAATCATTGTTTACCGAAGAGTTTTCCCACCAAGAGACGTCCAATTTGAAATGGAAAAAGTTTAAAATGAAATGGAAAATATCAAATAAAAAGTTTAATATGGTTTAATATTAGAAAAGTGTAATTTAGTTTGTTGATAGTTTAAATCAGTTTAAAAAAAGGTCAATTCCACCAAAAAAGAGGTTGAATTAGGTTTATGACAAGGTTATATAAATTTTTATAGAGTTTACTAAAACGCCTTAATAAATTTAGTCAATTACCAAATGGTAATCTCAATATACTTTATCAGATTATCCAGGAATTTAATTGTCGTTTGGTGATTTTATGTTGGTCAGAATTAAAATTTATAGATAAAAACACAGGGTGAAAGGTCTGGATATCTGTATCGCCACAATCAGGCCGGCTCAGAAGAAACGTACAAGAATTTTAAGTAAATGATAATTTTGTTTGCTTTAATCTAAGCTTAATGTGATACTTATCCCTAACGATAGCGATATAATCAGGGAATGGTCGGCAGTTAAACGATTTCCTTCTATTAGACGGTCCTTTCACCCCATTTCTACCTATTATTAACTGGTCGATTATGGAATATTTATCTTTTTTATGGAACCAAATTTTTAACTAATAGGACGTATAAAAAACGTCTCTTTAATTTATACAGACAATAACTAATTTGTAAAATAGCTAACTAAGCTTTTGTGATTCCTCACCTCGCTCCATAAAGGATAAATAAATATGAAGGTTTCTTAACAAAATTTATTTATATTAAGATTGAGAAAAAAATCTTAATGGATCAACATGTGAAATTATTAAAACCGAAAAGAAATTGGCCGTTGACCAACGTACGGCGTTGGTTACCATGCAAAACCCATGCATTTCACTTTGTTAGTGCATGGGGGGAAACTAGTTCCCAGCCCATTTGTTGACTTTGGAGACCGCTTTGGCTAATGCCACAGATACTAGTGTAAGCATCCACGACAAAGAGAAGCAACAATGAGGGCTGAGTGAGATTAGTGTCTTATCTTACTGGAGCAATTCAATCCATTTATTTGCAAGGGTTGGTTGAACAACAGCCTACATTTATGTTCAGCTATAGTCATGTTGTCTAAACTGCGAAAGTTCAACCAACATTCTCACCATTCTTCATTCTATGACATGGTTCACGTATCCAGCTGGCCAGGTTAACACTAACAGGATATAGCGAAATTTGAAAGGACACGAGTCTAAACACCTCTGCACTCGACCTATTCTGCTTCGACTTTGTCGATCATCATGTCTTGCAATTGCAGATCGATGGGTCTCCCGTTTGACCACACACGTGGCATCGACCGAACTAGCTCTATAACCTCTAAGTCGTAACAGCTTGTAATATATCCTCTTCATGACAAAAACATGCATACCAAAAAGGCAAATCCACAGAGGCTGGCCTAATTAAATTAGTACGGCTATAAATAAATCATTGGTGTAAACAACAAAAATTGGATGTGCCAGAAATTTTAGTTTAAAAATATTTGTTAAACCGGGCCTATCTATAAATCAACCCCCATATCCGTTGAATCCTATTGAACTAAAAAATAAAAAAAATAAAAATTACGGACGAGTTGTTAGATCAAAAAATAATCCAAGAAAGTTATTCACCTTGGGCTTCACCTTGTTTTCTAATTCCAAAAAAATCCAATCCGGAAAATAAAAGATTAGTTGTAAATTATAAAAAAAAATTAACGAAAGAATTAAATTTACAGCATGGCCATTACCCAGCATAGAACACATATTCTGCCATATTACGCTAGATACTTTACGATTATAGATTTATCAAACGCTTTCCACCAAATACCATTAGTAAAGCAATCTAGATGTTACACAGCATTTAAAACTCCGTATGGACATTATCAATATAACAGAATACGATTTGGTATAAGTTTAGGAGAACAAACCCTTACACTATTTAGAAAAAAGTTTTGCCCATATAAAATATGAATTTCTATGGAATTTTCTTGATGATATCATTATATATTCAAAAGATCAACAACAGAATAAACAACATATAGAACAAGCCATGCAAATATTGCAAAATAATGGATTAACTGTAAACCCCGAAAAGATGAAAATAATGCAAACATCAGTATCGTTCTTGGGCCATCAATTATCATTCAATTCTATAAAAACAGATCCAGAGAGAATATCTGCTTTACAAAAGTTAGAAACTCCGACGACATTAAAACAAGTTTTAGCGTTTTTAGGGTTATGTGGATTTTTGCGCGGTATATTACAAAATTTTCAGAAATAGCGGCACCACTACATAATTTAAAAAAAAAGTAATGCGGAGTAAGTTTGGACTTACGAATGCCAACAGGCATTTGATTCTTTAAAAAAATGTTTAACCTCTCCACCCTTATTAACAGTTCCCGATTTTTCTAAAGAATTTTTACTTTATACTGACGCGTCCAATGCATCTATAGGTAGTTTATCAGCACAAAAAGATAACGATAATGGGGTACAGCCGATTGCATTTTATTCGAAAAAATTAACAAATTGTGAAAAAAATTATACAACATACAAGAAAAAATTGTACGCAGTATTATTAAGCTTTAGGCATTTTAAACATTATTTAAAAAACAAACCTTTTAAATTATACTCTGATTGTAATGGATTAGCGATGTTTCTAAAGGGAAATAGATCAAAGATCACATCCAACCCAGCAATTAGATGGATTTCTGAGTTGGATTCTTATTCTTTTGAAGCAAGGCATGTTAAAGGAAAAAATAATTCGGTGGCAGATTATTTGTCGAGATTTCAAGAAGCGGATCAACATTTCGTTGACGATAATAATGAAAATGAAAATAACAACAAAAACAACATTCTTGAAGACCTTACCTTATTTACCTCTCCATTACAATCCCTACCCAAATTATTCGAAAACTTCCCGCAATTACAAAAAGAAGACAAAAACATAGCCGATAGATTACAAAGTAAAGATCCATCATTAAAAATTATATACTATTTAGTATATTACATTCCTCACAACAAAAATAACGAAAAAAAATTAATAGAACCACAATCTTTGCAAGCGGCTTTGTTTGAATATTATCATAATAGTACATATGGGGCACATTTTGGCTTTAAAAAAACCTTGTCAAAAATAAAAAAGTTGTTTACCTACAAGAATATGAATAATGATATCAAACAGAGAGTTAGACTATGCCAAACATGTAAAAAAATTAAACCTAATAACCTACCTTTTCCAAAATATTTACATTACACTCCAGCCACTAGCATATTTGAAATAATATATATCGATTTCATTGGTCCATTACCTTCATCCTATGGAAACAAATATATATTTTTAATCGTAGATTCATTTAGTAAATTCGTACTGGCGATACTCTGCAGAAATATTAAAACAGAAACGGCTTTGCGAATTTTAAAATATCATGTTTTCATGCATTATGGTTGACCAACATATATTGTTTCAGACAGACAATCATGTTTTCGAGCAAAAACGTACAAAAATGCTTTGTTTACACTAGGAATAACATATATTCTCAATATATCTTATTACCCGCAAGCGAATCTAGCCGAGAGGTATATATCAGGGATAAAGAAGGAAATCAGAATTTCTGAAGATTTATTCTGAAGATCAAAAACATTGGGAAAAAATTTATTTCTGTTTATTATGGCTTTAAGTTCGGCACCCAGTGAAACAACTAAAACTTCACCTGCGTTAATATTTTTAGGAAGGGAAATACAACACCCAATAACATTGAAATTTAACAGTGAACAAGAAATGAAACAATTAACACCATCTGAACTTGAGTCCTTGTGAAAAACTACATTGCAAAATTTAAAAGCTATATACAAAAAAAATTTCCAAAATGCAACAAAGGAAAACATTACCATCTTTACAAATTGGCGATCTGGTATATTATAAAACATATATACTATCAAACAAGCAAAAAAAGAAAATTCAAACATCACTTTTCAGTAATCAGTTTTCAGGCCCTTATAAGATAATAAATTTTTTAAATAAAATTTCATACTTAATTCAGTTGATATCTGATCCGAAAATTATAATCCATGCTCATTTGACGCAATTAAAATATTCTTCCTTAAATAAAAAATAAATAGATAAATAACATAAATAGATATTTTTTTGCTAATGGATATAATCTAATGGAACTTCTACAACGTCTGATGTTACAATGTCCTTAACAACGAAGCAACAAATGTTTCATCGCCTGAACCATCATCATCCCATATACTGGCCATGTACTTCTGAAACTCCTCAATTACCGACATCAAGTAAAGATAACCCATCTTGACAACCTTCAGCATCCAGTGAGGCTTCTTCGCCAATCTACAACGTCGGAGGTTAGAATGTCATCAACTACCGAAACTACAAGTGTCCCATCACCTGAACTATTGTCATCCCATATCCTAGTTATGGTACTTTGGAAGCTCCTCGATTACCAACGTCGACTAAAGATAACTCATCATCACAACCTTCAACATCCATCGAGGCTTCTTGACCAACTCTGCTTACTCCTGAATCACCAACATCAAGGGAAAATCATACTCAACAGCTATCCGGCTTGGACATCACCACTCTTACATGTCAAGGAATTTCTTTTTTTCTTCATTTTTTTTTCTTTGTATGCGGGGGGAATTTTTATGGCGGCGAACATTCAAATTGTCGCCAAACCCCTACTGCTAGAATATCCCATCGTTCATTGCGAGACAATTGGAAAAGGAAGAGGCTCTATGAGGAATGGTGGAGGAGTCGGGTTTCGAGCGAGAAACGGAAAGGACGAAAGAAGTTGCCTGTGAGAGTCTGCGCAAACCAGAAAACAAGAAGTGTCTAATTTATTTTTTTTATATCGTATGTACGATTTATACATTTTTCAAAAAATTATATGAGCTCGTAATTTTGGCCATAGGAGAATTAGTTTATATTTTTATTATTTTATTTTGTATATAAACAAAGGTTGAATTTTCTTAAAATAATTAAATATATTGGACTTTATAAGTAGGAAAGTATTTGTTTATTTTTTTAATTATAGGAAAGTATTTGTTTATTTTTTTAATTATAGGAAAGTATTTGTTTATTTTCTTTTTAATAATAGAAAGAATTGTTTAATAAATAGGTTTATAGTGGAATTTATTTTATTTAATTTACCCTAACATTACAGGTGGATAAAGAAATATCGCTCTGCTTCTTCATGGACATAGAGGGAGCTTTCCATAACACCTTGTATAAAGCCATTGGAACGGCTGAGCAAGGGAAAGGTACAGGCCCTCTGACTACCAGCAATTCTAAGAAGCAAAATAAGCGCAGAACTTGATCATCAAACTTTCAAATAGCAGCTACCCAAACATGCCCCCAAGGAGGGGTACTATCTTACTCCTATAGTAAAGGGAAATTCGATGATATTCTGTTAAATCAGTTGCTTCACTTAAATATTGTTGGAAGACGGTTGAGGAAATGGATTTAAACTTGAACCCTAAAACAACATATCTCAAACATTTTACAGGAAGAAGGAAGCTAAATCTAAAAGCACCCACTTTTAATGATGAAGCCTTAACTTCCCCCAAAATACTTAGGTATAACCCTTGACCAAAGGTACAGATGGTGTAAACACATAGGCAATATTCTGCACAAAGCCAAGGCTCTCGTAAGCATTAGCCTAAGATTATACAGCAAAAACTGGAGATATACCCTAGGATGGCGTATTGGTTATACATCACAACGGTCAGACAACTGGTCTCATATGGAACTCTAGTAAGGTGGCCAAAAACACTGAGCACGTGGCACAGAAAAAGCTGCAAAGTCTACAAAGACTAGCTCAATATAACGACCTTCCGTACAAAAGGTACTTTTGAGAATGTCAATAGACTCATGAGAAAGTAGGGAATAAAGCCAGTTCTAAGGAGTAACAACCACAAAATTCTGTAAATGAATAAAATAAATTAGGTTGCTATAATGGTACCTAACAAAATCAGAGAAAAACTAAATTCTGGTAATATATAATAAAGACCTTTGTAAGCAAGGTAGCCCCAGGTTTCAGGAAAGGACCCGAATATGGAACACAGATGGACCAAAGATGGAACTGCAAGTATATATAGGAGTAATACGACTAACTCCAATCATTTTCCAAGCTGAGGTTCATGAACTACAACTCTGTTCACAGGAGTTATAGCATAAAGCACAAAAACGGCTTGAGAAAGAAAAACACAAGCCCTGGACAAAAGCCCTAGATATGTGGCAAGCTAACAGATAGATCTCTACAAAAAGAAGGCGAAGGAACTCAGCAGGCAGAATTTGAGGAAAATTACAGGCCTCTACACCGGCCTCTGCAGTCTTAACTACCACCTAAGGTTGGGCAAAGCAGAGAAAGAAAATGCCAAACTGTCAGGAAGAACAAGCGACATCGGCACATGACCTTTATGAATGGGAAGCATTCGCTCTTGAAAAAAACAAAAAAACAAAATAAAATGGCAGGATTCAGCCAAAGTTATAGACCCTGCTCACGGCCTATTCTGCTTTGACTTTATCGATCATCAAGTCTTGCACGAGAACTCGCTCCGTCAGCTTATTACTTGTTCTGATCCACATACCAACTTTTTCGTGGATATATTTAACAATTTTTTTGTTGCAAGAGTTTTTTGACTGCAATCCAGAGTGGAGATTCACGTGGGATGGAACGTTTTGTTGAAAGATAGATAATGAGTATCTACAGTAGCATACAGAAGGACTATATCTATATTTTCATTTCAATTTGATTTTCGATTAAATAAATACGAAAATACACATTTGTATTAAAAATATTGTGAGATTTTTCCGTGTTGTCTGCGGGCTGATGAGCCTGTAATTTTGTCGTTACTAATTATTTTGGTCAGGCTATTCTCGCTCGTCTGTTGGTTTTTAAATCTGTTGGTGGACAAAAAGACCAAAATGGTTTGTAACAATCAAATTATAGGTTAAAATATATAACTGAAGTTTAATACTCAAAGGTCGGGGTTTAGTTAAAATCGTGACTAACACAAGCTCACAACCGCCACATTAATGGAAGCTTTCATATTTCATTTCAATGAGGATCATTGAATTGACAGGAAACAAAATTTATAGGTGTCAAGTATAATTAAAGAAAGTATAATGTTAGAATGGCAAGAGAAGGCTTCTTTATGTTTCTGGCTAAATTCTACAAAAATCGCCATCGAGTGAATATTGATCAGTTCCTTTTTTATCTTCCCGGTAGCTCTGAATGAGTTATCCCCCAGGATTTGCACAGAGGGTGAAGATCGTTTGAATTTATCAAACTGGGAAGATTGCGAGAAGCGAGGGTATTAATTGCCGTTTCGGCGTAAGTCGACAAGTCTTATGTGTTCAGCGGTACAGCATCCACTTCACTCCGGCGGCATTAATTCAGCGTTATTGATTCGCAATAAATCAAGGGGCCGTCTTCGCTACTCGCTTTCTCACCCTTTCCCCCTCCGGTACCTCCTTTACCCATTATCTGGGCACACACTAAATTGTGTCTACATTCCTCCAGAGGCAAGGAAGATCTATCGTAACCTAATATCACATCCATTAAACCCGTTATATGGCTAATAAACGCGTAAATCTCAAAAGGAATAAATCAAGTTCGTTTTGTAATATTAATTGTTATTCCGCTAGGTAACCTAATTGCAAGCGAGTAATATACCCGTGATAGAAGGTGTTAAAAAGACATCGACCAAATTTGGCATTGGGTTCTGTAGTACTACTCGATGGACTTGCGTATTTTTTGTTACTAGTTCGTCCTCCATTCTCTCCGGAACTAGAAGTATGGATAAAACTCCAAAGGCGTGACAGTTGGGCATTTATGGATGTTTCTAGACGGCAGACTCTCCTGGCATCAACACATAAGAGGTTTCCGTTTGCCGGCAAACTAAGGTCAACAATTTATCACAGTTTTTCTCCCATTGTATTCCTTATAATTTCTTTATGTTCTCAGGGTTCCCTCAATTGTAGATAAAATAACACAAATAAAGAACACGTGCACAAAAACATAACAGGTCTGGTTAGCATTCACTTTACCCAAGAGTACTCGGTATTTTCCTAGGAGTAATTAGGGATAAGCACCTCCATTCTCACTAATAAATTGTATTTACTCATTCATTCACACTACTCAATAGTACATGATATTTTTCGAGGTAATTGGGGATAAGCCCTTCCATTCACTCTAAATAAATTACATAGATAAAATAACACAAATAAAGAACACGTGCACAAAAACATAACAGGTCTGGTTAGCATTCACTTTACCCCAGAGTACTTGATGTTCCTCGGTGTAATTGGGTATACAAATTTTACTTTTTCGCGTCTCTAGTTAGGTAAAATTGTAAATGAAAGGTAAATCCATTAATATTTAAGAGTACAAAAAAAGAAAATGATTTTCTAAAATTCTTAATGGACTCATGTAGAGTCGGATAACAATGTTATTTTAATACATCCGAGATGGAATGTCAATCCGGCATCCTTCAGCCGGTAAATTATTTTTCAAGGTATTCTGTCGGATTGGATGAACTGGAAGAGGAGAGCAGATAAGGTGGGAAGGGGATAGAGTGTAACCAGGGGAGGCAGACCGCTTCGATAGGGATTTACCGGAGTAAAAACCGCATGTCACCGCCACCCAGTCTGGCAGGGGAAAAAGGCATCCCAAGCGGCCACTTTTTAAAGGCAAATTTTTTTTCGCTGCTTTCTTCCGTTACAAGTCGTCGGTGTCATTTTTGTTGGATGGCGCATCGGTGAACGTTCCGGAGTCTGGCGTTTAGCGGCTCGATGATTTACGCCGTCGGAAAATTCTTCTCATGTTGAGGGGGGCAACTCGAACTACAGAATAGAAAAGCTCATAAATTATTGAGTATTAACTGCTCCCGTAAATCAATCTTCTGGTGCGTTAACCGAGACCAACGATGTATTGAAATAAACGTTAATTAAGTCGTTAATTAGGTTATACTCAATGAAAATAAAGAGAGTTTAGTCACAGTGCGAGACGTTCGCGAGAATAACATTATTAACTTTGGTTAATTGTCGAGACAATTTTGAAATTGAAACAAAAGGAACAATGAAAACCGGTTTACATTTGCTTTAATTTTGTTTTGTAAACCACTACACGGCGTTCTTTTCGGTTGGAAGGTCATTAAACTCAAGATTAAACTTCTTCCAATTGGTGAACCGTTGGAAGGTCTTTAATCAGCAATCGGGTGCGCCTTTCCAGTTTTTCTGCACTTTTCAAAACCCATCTAAAAGCTTGTAAAGAAAGGTGTTCGCATCGATAAATCAGACAGTTTAATGCAAGAATATTTGAGTTTAAAAAGTTGGGGCAAATTTAAACAATTTTTTTTCCAGGATAGGTTTATCGATATTCTCGTTATTTATAACAAGTATTTCAAAGCTATAATTACATTTGCGTAGGCGTTCTTTCGTCAGCGCGTGTGTTTTTTGCCTAAATTGATAGGGTTGTTGGCTAAAACAAAGTGTAGTTATTTATATAAAAAGTTTATTTAAACTTTTTTATAGCATTTAAAATATTTTTTATAGTATTCGATTTATATTGGTGTTTTAATTAAAATTGAAGTAAGCGTTTGAAACAGTTATATTTTTTTTATGAGGGTTCCCAGGTCATATAAACCCTCAGGGTGCCGGTGGTTTTTTTTTTTTTTTGCCAATTTGTAAGTATGTCGGGTTCGAATGCAGGGCCTTCCAAGCCAGGACCTTTACCTTACAGTGACGTGTCAACGTCCAAACCGTTGCGGCCACCGACGCCCCGAAACAGTTATATTTACAAAAAGTGAAAAAAGTGAAAATAGGTCAAACAAAATAAGGTTTAACTATTACATTGAGGAGGTCTTGCGTGAGGATTCCACGTCAGACTTCTAAGTACAGTCCTAAGTATTTTACTTGTGTAGATGTCGGTAGTTGTTTGTTCTTAACGTATAAACTTGGGCAATGCTGTTGTTTAGCCTGAACGTGGTGGCTTAGGTAAGATTGAGGTTAGAAGATAACATTGAAGTATAGTCCGCTTAGGTTATAAGGATGGTATTGAGATGTATCGGCAGATAAGCATTATAAATTGGAAGGCAGTATAGGATGGGATCAAAAATGTTCCCTTGTGGGACGCCGGCCTAGATCGGACTACCTTCCGAAAACACGTCTCACTCTGAAGCAGCTGTCATTTATATAGGATTTTAGGATTTGGTTAAGGAGTGGGTGGGAAATGCTTTAGTTGGAAGAGGCACCAGACCCTATCAAAAGCTTGGGCCATGTCTGCACCAGAGCAGTGCTCTCTGTTCTCTAAAGCCGAGTAAATAGTGGCAACAACCCTAAAACATTGCTGAATCGTGGAATGATGAGGGCGGAAACCAAAACGGTGTGAAGGAAGAACATTATCTAAATCTAGGATGGATATTGGGCCAATATGATAAACGCACCAAAAGCCTAGGCCATATACAGGAATGCACCAAAAACATACTCCTTGTTCTCTAAAGGGGAGGAATTTGTGCCAATAAATTGAGAAAAGTATAAATGAAGTCTTTTAGGAGGATCTACGGAAGAGGTACATACTGACAGTATAAAAACTGTCGAAAGCTCGGCGAAAACCGAAAGGAAACGGGGAAGTTTTCTCTGTGTTTGACCTCTTCCGTAGATCCTCCGAAAAGTCTTCATGTTTCCAGCAGGTCGATAATCTAGCTCATCGTTAAAATTATAAATATTGAGTGTGTGAAGATTTTGATTGGCCAGATAAATAGGATAGCACATTCTAATATTAAAAACAACATGGAAGTATCTAATTGCGGATTTAGAGCGGTATGTATTTGAAAGGGACGTTTTTAATACGCTTAAAAATGAAGTAAGGTCGTAGACTATTTCAATAAAAGGTTGACAATGGGAATGTTACGCACATTTTAAAATAAACGGTTGACGTGGTCCGAACTCGGTTATTATAAAGTCTGTTGTCAGTTACAGGAATTTAAAGTAACATATTATAGCCTGTCACGGACGTTAATTGTTAGGTATGATCAATATGTGCCTCTGGTTGATCACTCGACAGATATTCTGTCGGGATTTCGTGTCATCATTCACACCTTAAAAACTGTGCCTACAGGAGGGCTTTGTTTCTTTATGCAAAAATCATCCATCTCAACCATCAAAGCCGCTGGTGTCAATCAAAAATATAATAGGAAACAATTGAAGTAATATTCCACCGCTGAGTAATATAATGTCACCGTGGCTTTTCTCCATTTAGGATTCCAAGTCGCCTATGCACGCACTGATGTCGATACTTCCAATGTAGAAATTCCAAAGAGAACGATCTCATTTTTTATTCGAGTACTTTTTTTCTATCATATGAAGAACATTTAGAATTACAAAATCAATAAAATATCATTGGTTTTGAGAATTGGAGGTCAAATAAAAATATCATATTTGTAGAAATCATTGAGCCATTTGCCTATTAACAAAAATAAATATTTTCCTCACCAATTTTTTTTCTCTGTCGTCTTTCGTTGTTTCTAATATTATTTATTATTCTCATCTGTCTTTTATTATCTTATTTTATGATTCGCAACATAAAGAAAAATAAATAAATATTGCAATGTGCGACTTTATGCAGAAAAGTTGTATTTCTAAACTGTCCTTCTCTACAATCGATTCGGCACCGACAGCGTTCAAAGGATTCCTCCTCCTTAGGGAAATGAATCACTTTTACAATGTTCAAGCACACATATTTGGTTTCTCGTTTTATTTAAATAAAATATTTCATATGATGTATGATTTATAACGGTTTCTTTTGACGTAAAGACTGTTTTGTAATTATTTAAAATCCACAACAAGGTATTGGTTGGTTTTTCTATAATCTATTGTGTAGGAACAGAGAAAGCATAGTTTTCTAATCACCCATTCTTCCATGTAGCGCTATCACTATTTGTTTTGTGAAAAAAAATTGGATCTGTTTTAATCATCCTTTAAAGCCCTTGAATACTACATTTTATAGCATTAAAAAAATGACATTTTTAAGTGAATTAGGGGCAATTATGTTTTCTTCCATATTCAGGTTAAAAATTTACAACACCTCTAGGTTTGTTCTTCATCGTTATGACAACCGTTGAAAAGATGACCATCGCTCGATTTGTTTTGTTTACCTAAACGAATAAACAGGATTGTATTGCATAAGATGAAATATATAAAAAGTTCCAAAAACCAACAAAGTGTTTTCAGTAAAGCATACTAAATTAGCCCAATGGGTCGTAGGAGCTGGGAAAAAACATATTTTAAGAAACTTAAGCTTTTTTATTTGTTAGATATAATATTCTGACATTATTCTGCTTACATGTAATGTTTTTATATATAAGTCGGTTTTTTTAACCTCGGATGAGAAAATAAAAAGGAATGTATTATAAATAAGACGAAATATATAAAACGTTACAAAGAGCAATAGAGGCTTTTAGTAAAGTCTGATAAAAAATTGTAAAACAGAGGAAATTTGGATTCCATTTAAGAAATCTCTTAAGCCTATAAATACGAATTTTTATAGCAAACAAAAATGGACTTTTTTGGATGGGATCCGCATGGGGCAATTCTTTTTGCCTGCGATGTGCATTTTCCACTTAACATTTAATTGGCTTTTACAAAAATAAAAAACTATTACAAAATTTAGAAAGCTGAATATTTTTTCTATTAGACATTAGGCATGAATAGATTGAATTTCAAGTTAAGTTAAAAAAAAGGATGGAATAAGCAAATACCCATCAAAAAAAAAAAAAAAAAAAAAAAAAAAAAACAACCGGAGATATGTAATTAAATGTTTTAATTTTTAATATCTCCGGTTCTAATTTTTCCACGCAGGACTTATTTTTGGAATTAAATGCAATATGTACGCTTCTAAACCTAATACTTAAGTTTCCTGTAGATCTGTTCGATTTAAAGTTATAACTATTTTTGTGATTTTCGAAAAAACAGGATCGAAAAGTCGCAAAAAAATCGCTGCCATTTGGAAGGCGAAAAATTCGAAAATATGCTGCAATAAAGTACATCGAAAAACAATTTAAAAAAATATACACGGAACAATCCGGATCTGTTTTGATCCCTCTTTAAAGCCCTTAAATTCGAATTCTCATTTAAAAAGAATGCATTTTTGAGCTGGATAAACAGGGTGCATTTTTTTCTCCGTTGTCCGGCGTTCCCCTTATCATTTCGTAGCCTGTTATTTTTTCTTTAAATAATTTAAAAATTCAATTTAGGTTAACACTTAAGTAACCTGTAGATCTGCTGAGTCGATTCATAGAGAGGCAGAAGTTGGCCAAAAAATTTATTTTTGAAAAAAGAAAAAAATCAATCCGAATTCGTTTTAAGCACTCTTTAGAGCTGTGTTATATATGAATATGATGATATGATTTTTTTTTATAGAAAACTACAAGTTGACATTTTTGGACTAGATTAGCAGGGTGCAATTTTTTTCCGACGTCCGTCGTTCCACTTAAAAATTCTTAATTTCTCTGGATTTTATGAAAAATTAAAGTTATTAGAGCATTTAGAAAGCTGTACTTCTCTTCTTGTAGAGAATTTCAAACAATGTATAGATTAAATGCGACTACAAGTTGGAATAAATGGATTAAAAAACCTCACACACACATTTTATTGCATATTTCCCGTACTATGTTTTCGAAGTTTTTACGGATACCAAATGTGTGCTATTACATGTATACATAAATTTCTAAACCATTTCTTAAGTTTTCTTTAGATGTGACTCGTCAATTTCAAGTTATCACTAGACTTATTATTTTGGAACAACAATCGCTCGCATTTGGCATGCAAAGTCGACAAGACACTTCCAATAAGAAAGGCCAAAAAATTTGAAAAAAGACAGAATTCGTATTCGTTTTAAGTACCCTTTCTACCTTTTAAGTAGGAATTTTTACAGCAAGCAAAAACACGGACATTTTTGTGCTGGATAAGCAGTGGACAATTTTTTTCCATATTGTCCGGCGTATGTTATTACAACCGTTGGAAAGCTGCAATTATATTTTTTCCGCCTCTATCTTCTAATAGAAAAGACTTAACCTAGGTTACCAAGAAGACCGTGAAATGAATTGCAGCAATGACAGTCAAACAGTCAGACAGACATAAATATACCGTGTGAAAAAAGGATAGACTCGAGCGAAGTGAATCATCATCTAAAAAATTGTACGATCTCAATACTTTTTTGTAGTTTATTTATTTATTTATTTTAGTTTATTTTTTTTAAGAGGGTTCGCAACAGGAGAGGTCATATAAACCCTCAGGGTGCCGATGTTTTTGAAAAAAATCCCATTTGTAAGTATGTCGGTTTCGAATGGAGGGCCGCTGGATTTGAACCCGGGACCTTTACCTTACAGTGATGAGCGCCGTGTCAAAGACAAAAAAAAACATGATTTTATTAAATATTCTGCTTTAAGCAGCAATTATTTTTGTAATGTAAACAATTATAATTTTATAAAAACAATGTTTAAATAAAATGTCTGTACTAGTTGTCATTATTCGTTGTTCCTTTCAAGGCAATGCGGTTCCGCAGTGTTTATTCTTTCTTTGGCCAACATCTTGCCTGAAAAAGGCTCATTAAAAAAAAAGATCAAAATATAGCCAAAGGCGGAACGACTCGTTTTGTAACAGGATGGAGTGGAAAGGGCAGAAAAAAAAGATAGGACTCCTATTTCTTCAGGGAGGATTACCGGCCCATTTCACCCCGTCTTTACGGTCTCATTTTAATTTTGATTATAGTCCCCTGAAGCGAGCAACCATTCCAACCAATGTAAATCACCTTGTTAATCGAAGTGGCAATATATTTTTATTTTACCACATGTTTAATTATCAATGTAATAAACGCATATGCACTCAATGACACAAAAACCTAGATATTCTTATTTTGTTGTTTATTTCACATTTATTTCACATTTGTTGTTTATTTCAGGCTATATGTATTTTTATCTTTATATTAATTACAACACGCTTATTTTAATTTAAACCATATTCACCGAAATCAGAAATTCATGAGTATTAATAAAAATGATTTTACAATGATGTTTGAAAGAAATCTCACCAAAACACAGGAAAATATTTAGTGATAGATTAAAATGTACCTAACAATTTATTGCCTTAGTCTTCCTTTTCATAACGCTTATCAACTCCTCTGGCCACACAGACGGCCTTAAGCTCCTAAGCATCGAGTCCGGATTTCTTTTTGTGAAACATAATCTCATTCTTCAACAAGAGCGGTTTGAAGCTGCTCAACGCTTGCTGAAGGCAGCGAGCGATGTTTAACATTTTTTTTCCATATGTGTTCTACAGGATTCTGTCATGAGGTGTTGGCCAATTCATTGTGTTAATCCCTACATCCGCCCAATAATGGGTGAGAACTTGAGCTACGTGAGGTCGAGTATCATTATCATGCAGTTCCCAATAAATAGAGCGGATGGGCCACTGCTTTCAGAAAGACTTGCATAATATACCATAGTCACTCAACGATCCATTCTGTATAGTAATCAGTTCGGTACGGGCATGGACGTTGATTCTACTCCATACCATGACTGTGTTTGTAAAGGCTGTTACTAACGCATAGCACTTGAAATGAAGCGTTCCCCACATGTTCACCAGAAGCCTTCGGATGACTGTTTTAGAGCTTAGCCTCACATTACGGACGGTTTGTAGTTGACTACCTATCAAGGGTTAAGTGTTAAATGACGGTCCGCCAGTGAGGTATTAGAGAGTCTATCAATTAAGTTTAGACGCCGTATTTCTTATTCCTCCGAGAGGACAGGGCAAACGGTAGAGGGGGCAGTGTGTGTGTGCAAGCCGACTCTTTCGGTTGAGCTTCCACATTTGCAGATCTGCGGCAACCAGCAGCGTACAGAGGTATGCCCAAGACTTTGACATTTGTACCTTTAATCTATCGAAGGCCATCCTTATTTCGTCAGGACATTTAGGGGTCATAAGTAAGGACCAAACTCGCCAAACGAATAAGCCCATTCCTTTGGCTGTTCATCCTTCTCACCTCCATCACCCTCTAGCCCGCGAGATCTTCCTTAATGGCTAGAAGGCCTCATGGACCTGTTCGGGATGTCACGGCGTGTCACGACACGACGAAATATATTCAACCTCCATTGAGGCCACAGAGACCTAATGGCCAGCCAGCGTCGTGATACCTATGATTACCTCGATTCCTTTCTTGCTTCCCATCACTAGAATTAGTTTGATGTAGACGTGAAATTACCCTCCTTCCGTGCAATTATCTCAAAATCTCAGTAAGTGTGGTGATACTAAACACGCCGAGTCCCTGTGACACGTCTCCTCCTATTTTTTGTCATTTTTTGTTTCTTCGTATTTTCAGCTATTCTTTCTTTCTTCTCTTCTGGGAGGGTGCATAGGAGATGTTGGGACATGCGGCTCCAACATCACCGCTTTCTCACCCTTAGGTGAGCCAGTGTCCGCTCTTTTCCTTTTTGAGGACGTGACTCGTTTTGTCGGGTCTTAAGTACTTGTCCATGCTCTGTGTTCCTATCACCAACAGCGGTGCCACCGTCTACGTATTGGAGGGCTGCTGACTTACAGAGTTCGTGGTGGCCTTCATCACGGACTCCGCCGGCATCAGGCCTTCCGGATGTACTTCCTCCATTTATGGGTTTGTAACATTGATTTTTTTCAGCTACGGGTAGTGTTAATCCCCGCAGCTTAGCCAGCCGGTGGGACTGCCAGCTTAGGGTGCGCTGGCACAGCCCTCACTGCTCGCTTCGCCCAACGGCTACTGGTCTGGGAATTTTGCCCAGACTGCGAGAGCGGGAGGGAGATAAAGCATTGTAAATGGTTTTTATACACATCCTTTCAATGCATAAGAAAGGGTGGGGTTCCCAAAACTTACAAAATAAAGTCTAAAATGGACACATGCAACAAAGCAATGCGAAAAAAGAGTAGAGAAAAGTTATTAATATTACGTTTACTTTTGAAGTAAACTATTAATTTTATACCTAGTTGTTATGCTTGGTTAATGGAAAATAAAAAAATACAATAAATTCAAGTATATAAATAATTTTTTTTGTCTTTGATTGCATCTTTTCCCTGTCCTAGTAGGTTTTTTAAATAATTTTCTTATTTGACGTACTCAATAATCATTTCTACCCACAATATTATTTCACACTTACAAATTTGGAGATATTAAATTTTTTAGCGTTTTTTTCTTTTTTGAGTATTCGATTTATATTGGTGTTTTAATTAAAGTTGAAGTAAGCGTTTGAAACAGTTATATTAATTTTTTTGCGAGGGTTCCCAACGGCAGAGGTAATATCAACCCTCGGGGTGCCGGTGTTTTTGAAAAAAAGCCCATTTGTAAGTATGTCGGGATCGAGTGCAAGGCCGCTGGATTCGAACACGGGACCTTTACCTTACAGTGATGAGCGCGGTGTCAACGCTAAACCGTTGCGGCCACCGATGCCTCCAGTTTAACACGCTTGAATATAGAAACGTTCGAAAAAATTGTCTCTGCTATTATAACTGTTTTCATGTAAATTGTGATTGTCGTGATTTAAAAGGACATGTCAAACATGATTGCTTTGATCATGTTAGTTATTAGTTGAGGTATTTGTAACTTAATAGATATGATACACAATCTTAGATAAATGAAACGTTGATTTTTTGATATTTTCCACGAGGAAGATTAATTTGTAGCTTCCATACCGGAAAACGGTTAATAAATTGAAATTTGGATCCTTTTCCCCAACAACCGTAACTGTCAAATTAAAGATCGCGTTTTTTTATTTTTTTCTGTCTTTCTAAAGCCGTTTGATTGCCATTGGTGAGAGGAGCCAAGTTTGCAAACTCGGTAACGTCTACTTGTGAAGGCTCTATTATAGACGTTGTGGATGTTGTTTAGAATATCTAATCCCGAGTTGTCTCCGAGAGGCTTAACTTTTTTCACCGCTTCCTTTCTCAAAGACGTTTCTCCGAAGAAATAAGACGACAGTTGTTGCCAGACTTGGCCCAACAAGACTTTACACATTTATAAAGTTTCTAACATTGTTTCACTTTGTACCTCACTTTTAGCACCTTTTCTTCAATTTTCTTTCCTACACTCGTTCCCCAGTGTCAATAAAACGGCCAAGAGCAAAATCCAACATAACGTAAGTAGTTCAATGTTTTACTCTGAAATCTGGGCTACCACCTGCCTACTACGTAAATTCATAAATAAAATGCAATAACAATTTATAAGATAATGAAAGATTGAGTTAATAACTCATAAAATAGTTTGGATCTACATAAACATACAATGTATCTCATACTTCCTTGAAATACCAAAAAATTGTGATTGGTTTCTCATTAATTTACAGTCTACACTTCTAAAAATGATATTTTTATAAACTACATCTTTTTATTTTATTTTGGAATCTAACCATTAATCTCATATTTTCTCTTATACAATTTTACATATGTATTCAGTAGTTAGGAAAACTAGTGAACCTTCGGAAAATATTCACTTGAGGTCATCAGGCGTGAAGCACTTTGGTTAAATTTTGAGGGCGGTTAGAAAATTTTTTCAGGAAGAATAACTTGTTTTAAAAGATTTGTTAATTATAAAAATTACATTTAATTGTATTTCTTTTTATTGCAATTGTAACTTTGTTTTATTTTCAGAACTTTCAGTTAACCCAGGGTTCAATAATTCTTTGGTTATTCCAAAACTTCTGGAGAAGACTACTTTTTGTAGAGCTAATTAGTTGTTTAATTAATTAATTGATTGTCTAAATTTGGATTAAATGATTAATTGATTTTCTAAAGATTATAATATTATCTGTATTGAATAATTAGAATGGTGAAGTAAAATTCGAAGCAACACATTTCCTGTCTTCTTTGGACGCTCGAGAATCTCCTGCAAAGAAAGGCTCAAGAAATACAAGATGATGAAGAAAGAGGGTAGTAGCTGCCAAGGGGAAGAAAGTCCACGAAGAGCCCTCGGAGGAGGTTTGTAAATAGCCGGTGGTAGCAACAAGGTGTCACTAGTCAGTCAGTAATTGAGTAGTCAGTAAGTCAGCAGTTGAGATGAGTTGACATTTGACAGCTGGTCACGTGTCAGTTACAGTTCAGTCAAGAGTCTTCAGTCAAGATCTCCCCGTGGAACAGCTCGGTGCCTATATCACTGTGCCTCACAGGAACTCTCTAGTACCTACCTTGCAATCCTGCACTTGCTGAGGAAACCAGCCTTCTGCTGATTATGCAGGATGCAACTCCAGCTTTTCATCTGCTGAAAGTAGTTGGGTAACATCCATGGCCGATAGGACAAGAGGGACAACCTCCACACTAGTTATTTGTTTCTATTGGACAGACTCCAACGATAGTTCGCTGTATTTCCTTATTTTTCAAGGAACTTAGACCCTATTTTATCAGGACAGCGATATACTTTGTACTTCTTCTTATTGTGGCAGATAATATATCGGGCCTATTATAAACAACAGATATATCTGTGTGTAAAATATATGACCGTTCTGCTCCAATACCGCCTGAGGGTAGTTATGGTAATAGGGTTACACTTCATGCAGTAAGCCCAAACCTTTAACCAGTGATAAATATATAATCTTTGCGGCCCTCTTGTGCTTCTTCAGGTATTCATTAGCAGCCATTATTGTAAGCCCAGACAGAACTTGCTGGACCGTCTCCGGGTACTTGCCACAGACCCTGCAGGCACCGCCAGACATTTGGGCCCACTATTATTCTTTTTAAATAAACACTCGTGGGAACCACCTGGTTTCGAAGAGCCACCATGAACCCCCTTTTATTATTGTTAAAGGTAGATATGCTGATGATGTTAGTGACATAGCTAGTAGTTGATAAAAAAAATGGCTAAACTCTAATGAAGACCCGCTCGGGTTTTGCCATAGGTCTGAATAAAAAGAAAAGTGAATTTCATTGGAAATGATTTCAAATCA
This sequence comes from Cimex lectularius, assembly GCF_000648675.2. Taxonomy (NCBI): domain Eukaryota; kingdom Metazoa; phylum Arthropoda; class Insecta; order Hemiptera; family Cimicidae; genus Cimex; species Cimex lectularius. Next base: position 1,104,829 of record NW_019392712.1, read on the forward strand.
ATACCCGACGGATGAAGAGTTTTACATATATACAGACGGATCGGTAGATAAACGAACAACTGGTGTAGTCTTGGAAGAAGCTGTACCCCAACTCGAGCGACAAATTTTAAAGATTAAATTACTGCAGTGGAGAAATTAGCAGACTGCTTCGGGTAGCCAAAGAATAAAATAGTTCAGTATTTACAACCCTAACCGGTGAAAATGCCAAAATAAATAATAGAAAGAGGAATGTGAGCTCATTTATGAAGCTTGAATAGACAGTGGCGTGCCATTCAATTCCAAGTCACAGTGGTGCCATTGCGAAACCGGTAGCTTCCAACCACCTCTAAATGGCTGAAAGGGAACTAAAAGCAGCTGTGCTTTAAAGAATAAGAAAGAAAATCAGAACAGTTAGAAGAAAACAAAATCCCTTCTACCCTCTCAAGGAGGGATTTCAAATCAAAGTCACCGTGGACAGCAGGGCACTGGGGCTCTCCAGAGGAAGTTGACATAAAATTGGAGTTATGGATCACCATACCCGTCCTGTGATACCGTCTTGGCCTTTCATTTACTGCACCTAACCCGTATTCGGCTCTTTACAGTTTGGTGGCTGATTTTTATATGTTCTCTGCTTTTTTATTTTTGACGGAAGCTTTTTATTTGCGTGTATGAATGACGGTCGCATCTCTCTCACTCCTGGCGAGCTCTTGGTTTGCATCCAGGATGGGCCTCGCGGCGTCCTGTGATACCAAGATAATGAAAGCTGAATAAATATTGGTGTGTCATTAGATCTAATGTTGAGGTATTAAAGATCAAAACTACATTGGGCTACTCCCCGAGGAATATCGAGTACTCTGGGGGAGTGAATGTGACCAGACTTTTATGTTAGTATTGTATGTTGTTTATATTTTACTCTGTTGGAATTAATGTAATTTAAGCACGAAAGGAAGGGGTTATTTAGCCTGCCCCGAGGAATATCGAGTACTCTGGGGTGAGTGTGTGACGTCTGGAGAGTAAAAGTAAGTTATTAGCGCGAATGGAGTGGGTTCAACCCCGCCCCGAGGAATATCGAGTACTCTGGGGGAGTGAATGTGACCAGACTTCTATGTTTGTGGCGATATATATGTTATGTATTGTATGTTGTGTATCTATTCTTAAATTGACAACCTGAAGTACTAACAAGAGGCTAGCTTTTTAAAATAACGACGTAATATACAAGTAAAAACAGAGAGTCAGTAACCATATCGAGTTGCTCAAATGGCTGCAGTTCAATACAAAATACGCGAGAAAGACAGGAAAAAGAAGGAATACACGCGGAGGGCCGGCGATGACCTCAGCTGTTTGTCGGCCCATAAACCTTCCACTTTATATATATATATACATTGGGCTACTCGTAAGAATATGGAAATATCCTAGATTTGACTTAGGGGACAAAGTGTGTTAAAATAATTTATTCGAATTTTAAACAGTTGCGACATATAAAAATACAAACTTTCAAATACATTGTATAGGAAAATTCAGTGACATAAACTTTCAGAAAGTCTAAACTTCTTATTATTATTTATTCTTATACTATTCTTGATTTTTTACAAATGATGGATTTTTCATTTGCGGATTCCTAAAATCAATTGTTAAAAACGTTTTTTTAGTGGATGTAGTTAATCTTTACAATCAGGAAATGATAACCGCCGGTTACGATAATAATGGCAGTAATTTGTCTTTTAAGAAATTCCATTTATGTTGAAAAAAGAATAAGAAAGAAGACAAATAGTTGTAAATCGTATAAGGAGGTTGATAAAGGCTACTGGAGATATTTGTGCTCGTGGTGATTGGAAGGTACTTCGTAATGGATCACTCGCTTCATGAGGCTTAGGCTCCCAATCAGATCCGAGGATATATTAGTGTTCTTATCCTTTTCGCCTTGGAAAGGAAAATTGGGAGACGAATGTCGCCATTCTTTACCGTACTTTCTAGAAAGAATTGTTCTGATAAACGGGTTATGCAAATACATAAGCATTCTGGTCAATTAAAATGATCGGAGCAAAAGGGGAATCGGGACAAATTATTTATTCAACCATTTGCATAATTCATTTCAAATTCTGTTTCTTCTTGTATTTTGATTCATGCAAAACACTTTGATTGCATTACTATGCTTGATGCGATCAGTCCTGAAAGGGACCGCAATTGATTTAACCGGTTCCTTGCCGACCTGGGAAGTTCGACAGTTATCAAAAATAAAAACGATTGGATTAAACATGACTAAAGTAAGTTCGAAAAAGGCGTACGAGGCGGAAATAAATTGACATTTTTGGAGCCGGGAGAAAAACCATATCTGATTTCCTCCTGTTATCTTCTTCTCCTTTGTGATCTGGTAAAACTATACGGGTTAAGTTTATCTTTTATTCCCCTCCAACATTTTTTGGCACATTTTTGTGAAAAACCCCGAGACACGTAAATTTTTATTTTTTTGTCTAGTTTCTCATAGTCCAAAAGTTTTATCTGACTCTCCAGGATAACGGGATAGGAACTTAGATAATTCTAGGCTTCTATTCTATACTGGTTCCTATTCATACATGGACATTGGTGTTACTTTATTGAAGAACTCCAGTAATTTTTCTCTTTATTAAAATGAATGTTTCCGGCTAATTCTAATAACCTACCTTCAGCTATCAACTTATTAATTGGGTTTTGGATTTATATAAGCCCAAATCTGCATGTAAGTACTGGCCTCGAGAATCACCCACTCGGGTGTTGGCCGTCTTGGGTCAGACCTCAGCCTTGTCCATCCAGCCACCGAGGTTAGGCTCCTAGTGCTGTTTCACCACATAACGCATGCAGTTCCTACATTCACATTTAGATGGTTTCCCTACATTTACATGCCTTTCAAACAATTGGGGTGGGGTGCTCGATATTCCTCCATCAGTCTAGCCTAATTGAGGTTCGGAGGGTACTAAATATTCAGCCATCAGCTCTATTACTACTATACATTCGCGCCAATAAACACATTGACTCTCAACATGCGCTAGATACACAAAACTATCAGTACTAAATGTATTAAAACATCCCTTTTTCCTCCAAAAATCACAGAGGTCCCGAAGATTCCAGAACAATTCTTATAGTGGACGGCATTTCAACTCGCTTCCTATATGGAGTCAAGGAATGATACCTTCAATTATGGTGCAACTTTTCTCTACATACACGGGCTTTGGCCCAAAAGTAAGTGTCTGTATGTCAACCGCGTATGGCCAATTCTAAGTCGGGTTAGGTCTCCGGAGGCCACTGACCGATTGTGCTCTTTTCAGCATATTAATATCTTCTATCATGTACATTTATATTACAATTAAAATCAATATTTTTACAACAAAATATGATTAACGTGCTCACCTGACTCTAGTAGCATGTAAAAAATCACATCAAAACTAGTCAGTGAATGCATCTAAAATCACCAAAACCTGGGGAAACACAATGTCTTGGATAACCAGGACACAAAGGAATTTTGCGAGAATTTTCGTTCTCTCCGAAAATGTTATTTTTTTGTATTTTAATGAGGAATATATAATAGGTATGATATATTTAACCAATGCGTTTGATGTTGGCATTTCAGTGGCTAGAGTTCTATCCGATTTGGTATGACGCGATTGAAGAAATTTGTACCTATTGAAATATGAACCTTATTCAGCTAATAAGGCAAATTTATGTAAAAGACCCTCTGACACAAATCGAAATTCTCTTAAAAGGCGACAGTGTTTACCCGCCGAGGATATTAACTGGCACCGCTAGGTTATACAGAGTATACAAGACATAATAGGGACGATATAAATCATTTAATAATTGTCAACCGCCCTTTGTACCGTTCCGAGTTAAATTATTTCAATTTAATTTTTAAATTCCTCAAGTTGAAAAAACAGAATTTTTTTGTTCCTTTAGAGAAATAAAATTGAACAAATAACCAAAAATATATTATACATATTCATTTATATATCTAGAACAATTGAATATGTACTTTTGAAGAGCTGAATTGGGAAATAGGACCTTACTGACATTTTACAAGTTTATTGCGCACTCCGAGAATTTTCATGGGTGCACACTCTGGACGTCAATAAAAGCAGAATATATTGTTATATGCAGAAATTGAAGAGTAAAATACAATACCGTAAGAGATTTTTAACCGTCAATGTCCATTAACTAATTGCCAAAAAAGTATTGATCAATTTTTAAAATAGCCTGTCCACTTTGATGTCTTGTACGATCATCGATTTAAAACTTTGTCAAAACGATCGATCATGGATTAATAAAAGGTTGAAATAGAAAATCCGGCTTCAATGAATTCGTGCTTAAAAGTGGTTCAAGTCTAAACAGGGAGAGACAAAGAATGCTTTTATTCTTCATTCAATAAGAACAACTTCTGAAAATCTTTTCAAACGGAATCCTAAGCATTTGCAAGCACTTGGTCCTCAGCTTGTTTTAATTTGAATTTCTTACATTTAGCCAGCCGCCGCCAGTTTTCAAAAAGAAAAAGAAGATCATACAATCCCCTAATGGTATTTATTATTTATTTTCTTAAAATGAAAATATTCTTATAATATTTATCGAATGGCTACAATTTTACACTTCGAATATTTACAGTGATAAAGCACAATATTTATGCTTAACTTTCCATACAGATAGATAAATAGAGGTAAATGTACAGATAGAAAATAGTTAGATTTTGATAGTCAGATCAGTGGATATATGGAGATCACATATGGGTAGTTAGATGAGATAGAGTGATAGTTAGATGGGTGAATAAATTTGGTTGGCCAGATAAAATGATAGATGAGTGGATAGATGGATTTATCAGAATGGTGGATAATTCGATGGATAGAAGGCTGGATAGATGGGTGTTTAGTATGATTGAAAGCTTTTGGAGAGAGAGATGAGTGGATTGCTGGATGGATAGATGGATTGTTTAATCATTGAAAATATGAACTGATTTATCATTGGATAGCAGGTTGGATGGATGAATTGTAGATGAATAGATACCTGGATGGATAGAGTGATAGATTGATTTATTAATTGTCGATTGACTAATGTTTCAGTTATAGCAGTAGTGATTTGGTCAACTTTGACCAGTCTTACTATCAATCACCCGACTTTAAGAAGCTTTGAGAGAAAAGAAAGAAAGAAAGAAAGAAAGAAAGAAAGAAAGAAAGAAAGAAAGAAAGAGAGAGAGAGAGATAGAGAGAGAGAGAGAGAGAGAGAGAGAGAGAGATAGCGAGACAGTGATAGTTTTCGAAATCTACTTTCATCATTTCATCTGATGAACAATAAAACGATGCTTACAAAAATACTAGTTATCCTTAAAGCTTGCTAACTTTGGACCCAACTGTCCGCAATCTGGAAATCAATTAGGAACTCGAAGGTGTGCCGAGCAGAATATATTTGCGAGTAGAGAGAATTGTTCGCTTTTCCCAAAAGTTACGAGAGTTTTTGAATTTTCATCGGGGCGTGTTTATCGTGTTTTCAACGCCCTTTCAATAAAGTTTTATTTTTCATTCCCTTGAAAATCGGACGGAGAAGGCCTTTATTTAATATTCCAAGCCGGGGATATCTGGGACAATTATAATTTGAATAGTCTACATCGTATATATTAAGGCCATAAAAAATAAAAATAAAAACCCAGGAAATTAGTAAAATCGATTACATAAATCATTTTATCAATGTAACAAACTAGAGAACCGAAATACTGTACTTAAATGTTATTTACACATTGTGTTCGCGAGTACTTATCGTCAACAAGACAAGAGGATCTTTAGCATCCGCACCTAGCCTATCCGGCCTTATCGGACGTTTTGATTCTCAAGATGAGAGCTGACGCACTTCTGCATACGACGGAATGGTGTTACCGCCGCAACATTGGTGTAGGGGCGCCCCAGCCCCTAAGGGTCGAGACAACCTCGCTCTCCGCTTGTCCTCTCCGAATGGTCGGGCCCATTGTGCATCGGGTCGTTTGCCGCACGCAAAGGGCTAACAGGCCGAAACACATCAGCCTCTTCTCCCGCGTACTCCCTAGATAGAGAAGGCCACTCTATCTCCCTGAGTATAGGGGCTCCCCTAGAGTAGAAACTTCCGGGAACGCCCCGGCAGCGGTTTAGTTTAAAGTGAAATTGCTAACCACACCCTAGATGAGCACCGCCTACGGTAAAGTCTCTTATCGAGCTCAGCCTACACCTGTCACGCGCTTTTGAGGGACGCCATAGGCTCAGCCTAGGTGGTCCAATCCTTCGCTTCCCCAAGGGTACCACGCCGGTCATACGCACAACAATGCAAAGAATACACGAGTCCAAGACACCGACTCACTACCCGCTTCCATTCGCTTACTCACGCATTCGAGGGACTATAGCATGATCATTACGTCCTCAACGCTTACATGCTGTTGTCCGGTCGCAACGTCTCCCGTGAGGCCGGGGGGATTTACGTTGGCCATACGCAAGCTTCACTGAGGTCACAGATAGAAGACAGCCTCTGTCTAAGTTCCCGCCAGGGGCGTCTCCACGCACCACCACGAATCCATTCCCAGTGTAACTAGGGCTAAATTTGAAACTTTCCAATTACCCCGTGGTACAGATGGCCATACACCCTCCTCCGACTTTGCAGACAGATCTAGTGCTCTGGCCCTCGTGTGACTCTGCTAAGGCACCCGCCGCCCAAGCCGACCCTTAGGCCGACACGAGTACAGCTTGTGCTTTAGAAAGGTTGCCACGCCCTCTGGGCTGCACCTTTATTTTGTTCCCGGATATCCCCTTGTAACCAAGTGTTAGGAGGGGTCACAGGATAGAATGAAGGAGCTCGGATTGAGAAAAAGGGCCGTGGATGAGAACACGAGGTGAGCCGTTTCGTGGTCTCGAGTCTCGAACCACACTATACCACATAAAATGGGCCACGACTCCCAGGGTGAGTGACCACTTGGGTGTTATTTACACAATCAACAAGTTCGGAAAACAGTTTATCGGAACTTTTCATCAGGTTTTTAAAGAATATCTTTTATACGGTCATTAGCATTTGGCACCCAGCCGGCACAGTTAGAATTAATTTAATTTTCCGGAAAAATTTAAGTTAGAATTGAATAAAATGTTCCCTTTTTGTTCGCTGTTAGACCGACGCTGACAAATTGTAGCCTAGGTCTTGTAAAAGTAACTGTTTATCTGTTGCGCTTGAATTATTATGGCCCTGTTTTAATTTAATTGCATTGAATGCAATATATTTCTTGAAATTAGTTATATTCATTTATACACTCTAATACCATCAACACTACCTACGCGGACGATACCACATTTTGTCCTCCAACTCGAATCCTATTTAAGCTACAGCCAACACCTTGAGCTTATCGAATACTGGCGTAAAAAGGGGAAGACAAAAATGAGTGAAGAAAAATGTAGTAAGTGTTCACACTGAAAAACCACTATTAACTGTACATCAACAACATGAGGAGGTAGCGATTTCCGGTCAAGTCAAATATTTGGACTATACCTGAAAGAAACACGCAAGACTTAAGAGGCAACGACTTAATAGAAGACTTGACCAACTACTATAACTGAAATATGTCTTGACCGTTGATACTAAACTAACCTTACGCAAGACTGAACAGCGACAACTTTGGAAATACGGATTGGAAGTTCGGGTACTGCCAAGCACATCGAGAGCATCCATTCCTTCCAATCAAAAGTCCTCAGACAAATCATCAAAGCTGCTTATCATGACCTCAATATCCACAACGACCTGAATATTACTTTTGTCCAGGAACCGATACGTTTACGTTCCCGTTCCCAAACGTTTCTCATCAACCTCTCCATCCAACCTAACCCTACTGCTAAAACTCTCTACACATTTTCACCCGAGAACCCGTCACGTCACCTTAATCGACGATGGCCTCGAGACCTCCTTGCCCCTTAATCCCTCAGACTTAGTGTTATCATTGGCTGGCATTAGTGTTAGGGCTGCGACAGTGTAAAAGCATTTTGTAATCAATATGTATAGGGTACAAATAAAATAATTTAAAAACTTTCATTTAACTTCAAAGTATTTCTTTGAACAGTTGAGGACCGCGGTGTTCGTGTGGTTAGCCGTCCAGCTGGTTTAGCCAACTTACAGTCCTGGAATTGAATCCTGGAACAGCTTATAGATTTTTAATTGAAAATGTGAAAAAATTATTGTAAAATGTTTCTGACCACTTGTCTGCGACATCCAACATGTAGTTTTATAGGAACTACTTACTGAATAACATATTCCGTTTTCTTATTGTTTTTCTTTCGGTTTTCTAAATTTATTTTAACATATGGTAAAAAAAGTAAAAAGACCTTAACATAGTGAACAATAAATATATTTTTCTATATTTGAAATTTGTTCTGATTACCTACAATGGACCGGTTAGTATGAAGGAATTCGTGGAAAAAGTTGCGTTTTTAAGGTTTACTGACTTTCCACCCCTAGAAGTATCTTAAAAAAAAATCTCCCCGCCGTATCTCCCCAGAAAGTGATTTTCTTTCCGAACGAATATTAAATTATCGTTGGGGCGGCTAGGTTTTACGGCATATTAACTGAAGGATAGTGGCAGAAGGGAAATAGGATTGCTATCTGAAAGACCTAATGAACCCCTACCACCCTGGTGATAAACTTATCTAGAGTACTAAAATGTTTGGAATAGTTGTCAACGCGTTAACAATTTTCAACTATCTCCTCTAGGAATCTGCCTCCCAAGGGTAGTGAGTTAATTGTTAGATGTATTGTTGGCTTAAATTAAGCTAGAGGCAGTAAATTTTCAAATTTTATAATATTGGGTACAATTTCGGACCAAATCCTTTAAAAATCACATACGCTTTTCGGCTAAGCTTGTTGATTTCGCAATAGCATTACACGTTTATAAATTTATTTTTAATTTGTTGGGCATGATACATTAAAAATGACTTATAAGCCAGAACTTCAGCTGACATCACTCCATCCCAATAGTGTCTAAGAAGGATGTGAATTACAGTTTTCCTTGAGCAACCGAGGTTCCATGTTTTGTAATCTAGGTTTTTTATTTATACAAATTCAAACTTTTAAATAAAACTATTAAAAAAGCACGTAAAAATAAAGACTGACAAGTTTGTCTACGATTTCAACCGGTTAATTGATGAGATGGACTAATAACATAGACACGGTCAGTAGTACTTCTTTGCTGGTAGATTGCAAACTGCATAACGCCTTTCAATCAGAAGCAGCATAAATAGTTAATAAAATAAACATTTGTCAGTGGGCGGCGACGGGGACTAAACAAACATGATAGACTGTCTAGGGACAACTGGATCCCCGCATGAATAATGGAATTTCAATACGTGCCTGGGTCAGTCTTTTCACCACCTTACTAGATTCACCATCAATCAGCACACGCACCTTCTTCGGCCGAATACAATTGATTTCTTCAAACATTTCCTCTAAAAAAAAATTTGCGACGATTTTCCCACATTCATTCATTGCTAGTACATACATACTGCTGAAAGGACGGCTTCGATTCATTCAAGAGGCTTGAAAATAATCGGGCAAAACCTGGACGCCCTAACCATTCGGCCACCTTATAAATTGCAGGATTTCGAAATTTTAGTAGTATTCAAAGATGTCTGACCCAAAGATAATTAATTATGTTGATATTTTTTACACCAAGAAATTATAACCCTATATTATCTAACCTCACCAGGCCCTAAACTTAACCCCAAAGAAATCTATAAAAAATTAATTAGAATACCATCAATCAATTCAAAAATTGACCCCATACCCTACAAGATTATTTGTTTAATTTCGTAGGTAAATAAAATTTTGTCGACGAGTAAAAACTGAAAATTGTTGAACCTCAATTGGAAAAATAGTGCCTTGGAAACATATAAAAACTTTCCACGGTAAGAAAACGGTTTCGGTCGAGATCTCGAATTTACCTTTACTTTTTTGTTTGTACATACATCTATACAACAAAATATATTGTTTACATACAACCCTAACCTAACACTAACCCTAGTCCTACTTAACCTAACCATTCCTGACCTACTTAGCTCAACCTAACGTTACCTAACCTTAACTCAACTGTAGCCGCATATAACCTAATAATTTCTGACCTTATCGAACCTAGCGTAACTTAACCCTAACCTAATCATTCCTGGCCTAACTTAATTCTAACCCTACCTCAACTGCAACCCCCAACTAACTTAATAATTTCTAACTTAACCCAACTCAACGTAACCTAATGCCAACTTTAACCCTAACTCTAAGCTAACCATACCTAACCCTAACCATAACTTACTTAACCTAACCTATAACGCAAAATCGATGGCGCGGAAATGGCCACGCAAGAAAATTTGTGTACATTTTTAAGGTGTAGACAGAGTACGTTCCTACAAACATAATTTTTTGTTTGGGGAGGGGGAATCGAACCCAACGACTTAGCCAATTGACTGGAGTAAAGTTTCGTTATGTCTAACAGATAAAAACGTGTAATAGATAAAAGATATGCAAGGATATTCATAAAAGTTATTTTTCATCCATGCATTTTAAGCTTAGTTTATTATCTATAAATACTGATATGAATTCAGAGTCAACACAATGATCAGGATAATTGATTTTTGGATTAAAAATAAAATCACGCTCAAGTTATGACGATAGATGTTTACTACTATTGCTTATTATTTATTTTGTCAAATAATAAGTGGATACCATTAATAGTGAGTGATCGAGTTAGATAACGACATAGTACTTTTTTTGAAAAATCCACAAATAGTACTTTGCTGTGCATAAAATGGACTTGGAATGCATAAATATAACGTCGATAATTACCGTATTAAAACAATTTTAACTATTATCAACAACTCAAAATTTGTTTGTAATTACTACCCTGAAAGGAAATTTGTTCTGTAATTACTGTAATACGGGAATGACCAGGATTTGGGAAATTGGAGTTGGTCAACGTCGAGGTTTTAGATGCTAGAGGAACTCTCAACGACTTTGCTAACTGTAGTTAGAAGCCTGTAGTTTTTAGGGTCATGTTGATACTATTTTGAAATGGTAATGGTTCTCACTTCCTGGCACTACTTCTTCCACTTCGCGAGAAATCACTGTTCCAATCTCGTTGACTTCAAGCGTCTCGGATTAATGCCGGGTTTTATTGAGGATTATTTATCTTTTTATCTCCGGCGAGCCGTTTGATAAAGGAAACGGTTTTTTTGGCAATGAGATGAAACGTTTTTAAGGGTTTAACTGAGAAAGGAAGTAGTAAAAAGGTTTGAAAACGTTGAAAATTGAAAAACCGGAGCGGCTGATCTAAGCAGACGGTATGATGACCAATTGGGAATTTATTGGATTTTCCAGAAGCGAAGATAGTAGCGCTCTGGTTGAAAGTATGTTGAAATCAAGGCAGATGTCGCACAATGAGGAAAACCAGCGGGTTATGAATCATAAATAAGTGTTCCCTTTGCCTTGAGATTTGCATGAAGGCCATCTCAAGTTACTCTCACCACAAATTATCCTCGGGATTCGTGTGTTGTATCTTTTAGCAGGTCTACGTGCTAACCACCGCAACACCACCTCCAACAATTCACTCGACCAGATTCCCATAACCGACGGTATTTCAGCCTTTTCGCATTCAAGCGTTCTCTACAAAATCGATTTACGTTTAGCATTACATTTATTTACGCTATTCACGTCGTATACGAATAAATATTTATTCAATAAGTAATGAAATAATAATGATGTATTATTTGTAAATACATCGCAAGATGTAGAAAACTTTTGTGAAGAAATGTTAGCGTTAATGTACAAGTAAAAATAGAAGATGTTCTTCAAATAGGAAAATATGGCTTGATTACAAGTACAGTAATTTTTAATTCTAAAGTGGCGGTACGAGAGATATTGAGCAGTTCAAAAAAACTTAAATGATCTGCATATTTTGTTTACAAGGATTTTTGTTTTGAGACGAGGAAAAGAAGAAAGATGTTGTTTTTATGCTGCAGAAGAATTCTGAGTAAAAAATAGTCAAGCTAGATGCTATGTTAAAATGGGCCAGCTCGTGATGGACGGTAGGAAGTTTGACTGGAGGGAAATAGAGTGATGACTGCGATGAAGAGAAAGGAGAATAAAACTACATAAAAAACATTGTTAGCGATTCGGTGTGGAAGAACATAAAATCCCTTCACAAAAATCATGTCTCTAACAGTCGTCAGGTTGCAGATATAGTCATATCTTTGGTATCATGTAATTTCGGTGATTTAAAATCTAAAATAAGTGAATATTTTTTCCCCAGTTTTTTTGACGACGTTTAATATTTTTATTTTATTGGAAACTTTTGTTCAAGAAGCTGATTTTCAGTTATATAACGACTATTTCAAAGAATACAAGTTATCTTAGTTGCCTGCTGTAAAATTTGTTAAGTTTGGTCAGCCAAAAAAGAGTGCCCTATGAAGTGTGAAATATAATTTAAGTAAATCTAATCAATTTGTAACAAAAAAACAATTGGATCTGATTTCAGTTAAACTTGCTAGTTTAGTTTATTTATTTTGCCTGTTAAGTAAACTTCTTGGCATTACGACATCAATAAATTTTCAAATTTTCTCAATCACAATTCTCACCTTAATTTAATTGCAGTTGGTGACTTCAACGCTAGAGTGGATTTGATGAAGACTTTTCCAGATGAACATCATTTTAAGAACCTTAATATTAACACACAAAGAACTTCGAAGGACAAAATAGTGAATGCCAATGGGAGACATTTTTTGTAAATATGTGATGATTACGTCCTAGTTATTTTAAACGGGCATGTTTCATCCCATTCTAAAGGCTTTTTTCCTCTGTGTATCTTCTATCTCTGCTCCATTCGATTGCCCTTTTCCTTGCCAGTTCATTTTCTTCCACTTCTCCCCCAGGAGAATATGACAAGAAATCGAAGGAAACATGTATAAAATTGATTTTGTAACTCTGAACTAGATTATCGACCTGCTGGAAACATGAAGTCTTTTCGGAGGATCTACGGAACAGGTCAAACACAGGGAAAACTTCCTTTCGGTTTTCGCCGACCTTTCGACAGTTTTACACTGTCATCTTCAGGGCCTGTTTTGTTATCATATAAAAAAACAATTAAAACATGAAAAAAAAAAACAAATTGCACAAAAATTGAATATCTTACTTAAACCTTAATGGGGAATTAAACGACATGGTGTTTTGGGCACAGAAGTACATTATGTTTTTTGGGGCTCAGCATCTAAACATTATTTAAATTGAATAAATTAATAATTAAAAATTACCCTCGAATGCGTAAGTAAGGGAATGGAAGCGGGTAGTGACCCTTGGGAAGCGAAGGATCGGACCATCTAGGCTGAGCTTATGGCGTCCGTCGAATGCGCGTGACAGGTGTAGGNTTTTTTAGACTTATATGAGGTAACCTTTCTCGACCACGTTTTTAATTCTTTATGTAATTTTAGTTATAATTTTTAATTATTAATTTATTCAATTTAAATAATGTTTAGATGCTGAGCCCCAAAAAACATAATGTACTTTTGTGCCCAAAACACCATGTCGTTTAATTCCCCATTAAGGTTTAAGTAAGATATTCAATTTTTGTGCAATTTGTAGTTTTTTTCATGTTTTAATTGTTTTTTTATATGATAATAAAACAGGCCCTGATGACAGTATAAAACTGTCGAAAGCTCGGCGAAAACCGAAGTTTTCTCTGTGTTTGACCTCTTCCGTAGATCCTCCGAAAAGACTTTAAAATTGATTTTGTCTACCAAGGAGTAGAATATATACAATTTATCAGCTATGTAAACACCACTGTCATGTCTTACTGTACAACCTCTAATTACTCTTCTTGTGTTATTAATTCTCATAGAAAAACCCCTGGTGTGACGATTATTTGATGCTTTTATTTAGCTGTATCTTACATTTTTCTTTAAAAATGTCTAGTAAACAAGTAAAAATAAAAATTATAACGTTTGCATGTATATACCAAAAACCGAAGGTGGCCACTTCTTTTTGCCTCTCAGTGTAGTTGAAAAAACCTTAAAAGTTGAATATCTGCGAAAGGATTAAGAATCGGACCACGGTTTTTACGAACTTTTTTTTGTTGCATTTGAGGTGTAAAAGCACCTGACGCACTTTGTCTTAGGAGTAGCAGATCACCCTCTATAAGCTCTTTCAACCAATCTGCTGCTTCCTTACACATTTATATTAACTTTTATTATGTATGAAAAGTTATTTATTTTATTTTGATTACTTAACCTTGACAACACACAAACAGTGCCATCTTTGAAATATGCAAATAAATTCTGTAAGTTAGAATTTCTGGTTCGTATTTTCCCTGTCCTGAGCCCGAATCCCTTTACAGCCCATGGCAATTTATTTGACATAATTTTCAAAAAGGTATTCTTAAGTGGGATCCATAAAACGTTTTCATAGAAAATCGTGTGGTATATTGTAAACTCTTTCAATACAACAAACATGTATTGAACTCCTCTGACCGAACCTTTCTTTCGAGATTGACTTAAATTTATTCGGCCACAATTTGATGCTTTTATTTAGCTGTATCTTACATTTTTCTTTAAAAATGTCTAGTAAACAACAAAAAATAAAAATTATAATGTTTGCTTGTATATACCAAAAACCGAAGGTGGCCCTTCTTTTGCCCCTCAGTGTAACAGTGGGTGACTGTTGGGTAACCCGTGGTGTTCACTCAGAAACGTATAATTCCTTATGTGGCCAACCATCATCACATAAGCAATGAATGAAAGGCACAAAAAGCACAACATTTATGATCATGTCCACATATCTGAAGACATTCAAAGATCCCTTTGACTGTACCAACTTAGCAACTTGATACTCTTCCGAATTCAGTGCTTCCACGCACAGGAAGGACTGACTCGTTCTCCAGGTCTTCTGCAGAATATTTCACCGCTATCTGGTCCGTTAAGACTCTTGTCTCACCGATGAATAGGACGTTTTTCTATTCCTATCTAAGTCCACGACTGGTGTTCCCTTGCCAATTTTCACCATCTCTAGATATTAAAATTACCAAAATTCCTTCCGGATTGCTTAAATGTTTATAATACTGTCATCTATGGGATTACTGCTTCTGGAATGCTCTGAATTTAGTCGCATTGACTCCCAGTTTCCCTGTGCCATTTAATCGTTCTTGAAATTGCCGAATAATGAATGCTAAGAGATTAGACTCAATAATTTTCAATTTTCATAGATAGTGTTTTAAGGGATGGGAAAAAACTGCTCTTTTTAGTGATCGGATCAAAAACACTCCTCTATGAAATGAATCAACTTTTCAAACTAAACTTTCTGGCTCATTGCTCGTACTCGCCAAATACTTCCTTATCACAATGCCATGGGTAAACGTTAAGATTTTCGAATTTCGGTGTGCCACAGCCAGAGCCGTCCGTTATGGTTGTCTGAATTACAGGGTTGTTATACGCAATATTGTTATGTTGTTGAAAGCTTGTTATATGAAATGGCGAACGGTTCAACCTTTTTCTATTATTACTAATAATAAAGTTCAATAAAAAAAGTTGAACAGTTCGTGAGCGAGTGAATAAAATAAAATATAAAAACAAACAAAAGTATATATATATATATAAAATGGAAATAAATATTTTTATTTAACAATAAAAAGAAATTATAAAACATATTTTTAAAACTCGCAGAGCTGAACTGTATAGATTTGTAAAGAATGCGATTTCTTTTAACTGACAAGAGACGACCAGGCTGGTGTGTCATGGATGTGGACCAAAGTTTTTTTGGCGATTTTACACTCCCAAATATTGGACACGTATACGCAATTTTTTGTGAATAGGCCCTGATTTCGCCAAAAAACTGTTTGAAAGTTGAAATAGTCCGTTTTTTAATGTTTTATTTTGCCGTTCTACTCCCTCAAATCAAATATCAAACCATTATATCATTTTACAGCATTTTTGATGTAGATTGCAATAAAAATATAATAAAAGCTATAAAAGTTTATCAATAACCAACTGCAAAAAATAATATTTTTCAAGTAAACTAGGTCATGAATTTTTTTCTCGCGAAATTAATATAAAATTTCGTTTTATAACTTCTAGATACCCCTATATATAAACTTTTGTTTGAATTTAAATTTACCAATTTTTGACGACTAAAATTTTTCCGATTTTTAAGAAGTAGTCTCAGAAAATTTGGTTGAAACGGCTATATTAAAAAACGGCTAAAAGGATTGGAACGTCAAACATACCATTCGATAAAAGAGAAATGTAGCTTTTTAACGACGTATGTGGCATAAAAATATACAAAAGATTTATATAATGAAATACATAAAAGAAGAAAATATTTTAGTCCGTAATTAACCTCGGGTATTTTTTTAAATTGAAATAATAGTCCGATTTCAATATTTGATACAATTTTAAAATGCACTTGACAATTTCTTTAAAACGAATTATCAATCATGAAAATCGGTCATCATTTAATTGAATTTTGTTACACTTATAATTATTACTAATATTTTGATTGATACAATATATATATATATATGATATATGATACGTGTGTATTATTTTGGAGCGTAGAATCACTAAAAAAAGTTTGGTCCAAATCCGTGACCCCCAACAAATAAGAGCTAGATTAATAATGCTCAATGCTGGGAAGTGGGCTCGCGGAGCTTTGAAACTTGAACGTGCGAGAACGCAGAAAGGTGAACTCCGGATGACGTGTTGGTGAATCAAGTGCGGAGAGCGTTTAATGCGAAAAGCGTTGAGAGTGGCTGGAGTGGCAACGAGGTTAAGCCACTAGTCAAGTTACTGTTTCTGTGTTAAAAGACAAAATTCAAAATTGAGAGGCGATCGTTGCAGAGTACTCAATATTCCTCCATCGACCTGCATACAATAACAAACTAATCTAATTGGGGTCGATGGGGTACTTTATATTCCGCCATCGACCCAAATCACGTACACAGCTAGAGGGACGATGGGGATGCTATTTCACTATCAGCCCCTTTCATCCACTCTAATAAATACTCTCACTCATACAAAACACAGAAACACAAAACACTTATTTTGACGGCTATATACAATGGAAAATTCCCAATTCTCCTAAAAAGCGGAACAGTGCACCTTGAAACTCGCTACCGGGTCCGAGAATCATAGTTAAATCCAGCGGCATGCCTACACGTTCTCTGTATCGAGCCAAGGCATGACACGCCTCTATTGGGAGACACATCGAGCAACCTTCCTCTGCATATGGGGCACCTGCGCGGGCTTTGGCCCAGAAGCAGGTGCCCGTGCGTCAACCGCGTCCGGCCAATTCTCAATCGGGTGAGGACGATTCCACGTTTCCTGCTCAGGTTCTCGGGGAGGGGGGCATCTAGACCAGACTTCTATGTTTGTACAGGGTGGTAATGCATATGTAATTTATGTTTCGTGTCTATTATGTTGTTGACAACCTGGAGCCTATTTCATAATGCTACTAATAGTATTGGTTAAAATATACTAGTACACAAATATGTAATATTTAAAATATACTGGTACACACTATATCCTATTCCTATATTTTCCGGGGCTACCGAATGTTAACACACTGAAGTGATCCAAGTAAAATTTTGATCCTTCATTTGCATAAATAAAGATAAACAGTATAAAATAAACAAGATTAATAGTAAAGATTAATCCCTAATGTCACTCATGGAACAGTTAATATCAATATACATATAAATAAAAAGTGGGTTAAGGTCAAAAAGTAAAAGAATCGAGATTTATAGGTGTTACGATATTTTTTAAAACACGATTTAAAAACTAATCTTGCAATAATTTCATAATTAACAAAAATTGAACAATCCCCACCTTCCATGCAATTATTCAACAACAGCAATTTGATTCAAGCATTGGATGGCAGTGGGATAAGGATTATGAATGGGTCACAATGTAATAGCTTTAAGGACGTTAATTAATATGTATATCCATGAGGGCGTAAAACGACCTTAGCCGCTTTTAACGGCCTTCTAAAATAATTATGTATTCCTTTTAATATATTAACGTATCGTTTGTTAGTGTCTTTTTCTCTGATAAAATACAAAAATCTTGAGCTCCCAATAGGCAGTTTCGTACTGTTCTGTGCAATTTTTTACATTTTCATTTTTTGGGGTTAAACATTTTCATTCAAACAGGTGAATATATATGATTTAATGCGGCAACAAGAGAGATGTTTTGTTTCATCGTTCTAGTCAATTTGCTACCAAGTAGAATTTGAGAGGTAATTAGGTCAAATTCTCCAACAACCCCCTCAAAAATCCTATGATTCCACACATACCTCTACAATTGTATATTCCGCACAACCCCATTTTCCCTTATTGTGGAAATATTCGAACATCATCCGAAACCTGGCAAACCAGTTCAAGAAGCCTCGTCATATCGTTCAATTAGTTTATTTTCCATCATGTCCAAAGTATTTTAAACATTCTCCTTAAAGGACAGGTGTCAAAATTTAATTCCTCCAAGCTTCTCCCAGATTATCAGTTTAACTTTCGCTCCTACCAGTCCCAGTCTAGCAAGGGTTTCGCGTGGAGGACCGCCTCCCTTAAGAGCGAGGATATTGCCTTTATTCCTTTCTTGATGTGATATAAGCGTTTGACTGCATATGGCACAAGGGTACCTTGTAGAAATCGTTTTTACTGCAGATATCCCCACTACATTTACACTCTCCTTGCATTTTTATCGATGACACAGCTGTACCATCCTCTGCCCTAGATCCTGCGTATGCATCGGAAGATCTGCAGAGCCATATCACATTTATAGCGGATTAGTGTAGACAATGGAGCATGAAGAAAAATGAAAGCATTTGCGTCCATGTTAGATTGACACAATACCCTACAGCAATGTTCCTATTCCAATCCGACTACATTCCTAACCTTGGGTTCCACTTAGAATCATGCTTAACATGGAATCAGCAGACACGACTGAAACGACAAGAACTAAATAGACGCTACATTGTATTCTGCAAACCAATAGGACGACAAATCATGCGATCGACAAAACACATACAGTCTACAAAACCCTACTACAACCGATTTGGACGGTATAAAACTGAGGATAGGCGAAACATTCCAATGTCCAAAGTCTACAATCCTTTCAGTCTAGTCCTCAGATGATTACAAATGCTTCGTATTGTGTCTCAACTAACCTTAAAATTCGATTTATTCAAAAATTAATTAATTTATCAAATTCCACTATTAACTCTCCTATCAAACAAATAGCTCTACCTAAGCCTTGTTCAATAGAACCCATCCCTACAATCCCATAAAGCGTCCCAAGAGGAAATGGACCCGCGACCTCCTTTCTAAGGACTAGGAAGTAAAGTTTATTTCGTGAAGTGAACTGATTATTTGCTACTCTCAATGTAAATATGTAAATATATCTATGTGTAATCGGATTACATGTTGTAATAAGAAATTGCACATGAAGTGTTGAAGAAAAAGTGTTTTGCGTGATTTAACTCGAGGTGGTGGATTTGATCTCTATATGTTTTTTCCAGAATAAGATCAAGTTAAAATTAATTAAAAACTCATTTAAAACAAACTGATAAGATGAGAAAATTCAAACGGTTGAAGAATCCCTGGGGATCGTTATCTGAGTGTAATATCGTCGATATTGCGTTGGTAACATAATCTGAGATCAAAATGATCCTTTCAAAACCTTGTTCCCCGAGGAAGAATTCATAAGCTAAATCTCCATGTCAAATGTTATCAGAGGAAAAGGCATAATACCATTTATTCTCTTTTATGTCAGGGCTTTTTCTCAATCGGAAACAGAGCGAAAGTGGCTTTGGATAAGGGCTACATACACAACATGTCTGAAATAAATCGACAATAAAAGCCGTCACGTCAGTGCCCCAACTGCATATCTCATTCTTAACCTGCCCTTTATTGAACAACGTTTTATTTATGAAGAAAATACAGGGACGCTTTTCCGCCGATGGGAAAACGTCATAAATTTGCTTTATTGTTGAATTTTCCATTTCAAAACTCGCCTCA
Organism: Cimex lectularius; assembly: GCF_000648675.2. Lineage (NCBI taxonomy): Eukaryota > Metazoa > Arthropoda > Insecta > Hemiptera > Cimicidae > Cimex > Cimex lectularius. The sequence goes on from NW_019392712.1 coordinate 1,124,852, forward strand.
AACGCAAAGTTAACAACGAGAGAATGAAAGGGCCTGAAAGGCCAGACTTCTTTTTGACATTTACGTTTGTTTAAATAACTTTAATATTGCATATTGTACAAACATAAAATGTTCACTGCAAAGATAGTACATTAGAAATTATATGGAAACAAACGAGATTAGATTCGTAATTTATTTTCAGGCAGCTGATCCCTTTGATCAAAAAAATGTTGGTATGTATACTACTGGCGTGCAAGAGAGCCATTCTCCCTGAAAACCGTAACTTTCAAGTAGCCATTTTAAACAATGGTGAGTTTTGCACAGAATAATAAACTTTTCTTTAATTAGCTCATTTTAAGGTACAAATATAAAGCCAATGTGGAAAACTAGTTTCAATAACTGGAACAATAATGCAAGGACATGCAACACGGTGGCGTGCCGATATGCTCGTTAATAACTTGATAATTAAAACTTAAACCATTTTGTAAATGGATTGTTTCTATGCTGTAATATTAAAGAGGAGAACGTTGTTTAAAAAAATATTCGGTAACAAGTAATACTGATAAAGGAAATTTATACCAGGTTCCGTTTTTGATACGACCCGGCAGAATTTCTCATAAACAGATTACGTTATCGAAAAACCAAAAAATAGCAATTTAGTATTTTTTACTCTTATTTTAAATTTTTATCCCTATTTTAAAAAAAAATTTGTCAGGGTGCTTCAGAGCCAGTACAACTTGGAAATTTTAAATCAGAATGTTTTTACCCAGAGTTTTAAAGGATTTTTTACACTGGCAACAATGGCGCGATCTGATTGTAAATTGGTCTAATAATAATAAAGTTATGGCAGAGAATGGGAACAAACTTGGTGATGTCGTAAATGCTTGATTATTTTCCTTCGCCCGCTTTCGAAAGTTCCACCGATTGAGTATACGATTGTAGTGAAGTTAGATTCAACAGTCCGCAGGATGTATGGGAGAATATTTGACGATTGACCGTCTATCGAAATCTCTGTCAGGAATCCACTGGATAAAATGAGAACGATATAATTTAAACTTTTATGTTCTGAGCACATTTCCATTCTTGTTCTTTGAAAAACCTAAAACCTTTCCAGTCATTAGGAAGGAGGAGTGTGGATTTTCGAGAAGATACAATAGAATCATTAGTTATTCATCAAAATGATGTGTCCGGTTTCTTAATCGGCCCCCAACGGATGATCCACATTTCCTCATACTGTGTGCAGTACGGATAAGCGATTTGTAGTTCACTCACGAGCAACTGTGAAATTTCTTGAGGAACAACTCAACTGCACGAAGAGCGATTCCGCCACGTTCAATGAAAGAACCGTACATATCAACCCGATCTTGATGAGAAAGACCCACCCTTCCGCTCATTTTGACGGGCCGATAAAAACGTATTGAAGAATATTTAAAATTCCTGAATTTAACTCTAATGCTTTTCATGTTGTGTAAATCCAATAAGACCAGTTGTGTAAACAATATCAAAACTATCATAGACGAAGGAAAGAAAAAAATTAAGAACCATATCATGGGAATTACTTACCAACTTCTTGGGATGATGTTGATGGGTTGCTAGTAGTGGGTTTTTAGTTAATAAATGATTGCATTAAAAAAGGATATTCTACATATTTCGAATATCTCTGTGTTCTTGTTTGTTATTCTTGATATTTGAAACATGTAGAGTACCTTTTTTAAAAATGTAACCATTTGTTGACTAAAATCGTGTAACCACTGGTAGCAGACCCAGCAACATCATCCCAAGTAATTCATAAAACTGGTTAGCACTAAAAGAGCAAATGCACCATGACTTTGTTATTCTTTGACCAATTTAAAATCTAATTGCAGCAACTTTTTTAAAGTAAAAAAAATCTTTTAAAAAAATTGGTGAAAAAGGGTGTATACTGCTACCTATAGTACGCAAAATCTTAATATAAAAAATAAATATAAATAAAAAATAAATATAAAATAAAAATAAAAAGAGTAAAATGTTTAAAACTAAACTTAAAAAAACTACTAAAAATATTAAATACGTATTTTTGTAGTTTTTCGTTAACGTTCTGTTCAAGATAAATTTTAAAAGGACACTGTACAAAAACAATTAAAAACAAGACTGGACAAACTACCCATTATCAGTTCTCCACTGTTATGATACTAAAATGTTGGCTATTTTATTAAGTCTTGTGTCACTATCACTGTCACTGGAGATTCCGCCACCGTCGCCTTTACGGTCGGTGAGGTGGGTTTTTAGATTTGTATGAACTTGGCGATAAGTGGATTAAATCTTGGACGAAAGGAATATTTAGATCTGTACCGGTAGTGTGGTTGGACACGTAAATTGGAGAATCAAGGTTTTTTCTTGGGATTATGGATGGTCGATATTGGAATGTTTGCCTGAATCCCTATTTCCAGTCCGTAAGTCCAAAAGCAGCCTTCTATTTTAATATTTTAATGAAATTATTTATTGAGAGAAGTATGTCTGTTTATAGAGACCGTGGAACATTAGAAAAAATGCTTGAGTTTATAGGTACACAAAGGGAGGTAAATCAATTGAATAAATGAATGATGAAATGAATTTAGGTCAAAAGAGACTCACCAAAGGCGCTAAAGAGCCATGATTTAAGTTTAATTGCAAATTTTATTTTTGTAATTCACTTTTTAATATGTACAGGAGAAATCATGTTAAGCCTGTTGTGGCCAATGCATAGAAAAGAATTTTAACATGCATGTACATTTAGGCTGTAGATCGTTAATGTTAACAGGATTACTGTACATACTATAAATAATTACTACAATTAATTAAGGTTTTCAGTTGAGATAAAACAGTCAATGGCACGAGCGGGATTCGAACCCACGCTCTTCGGCTTGATACGCCGCTGCTTACGGAGGGAAAATTCAAAAGGTGTGGTTGAGATGGGAAGTTGATGTCCGAGTGGATCGAGGTCACGATAGCTCAAGTGGTAGAGCAGCGGCGTATCTAGCCGAAGATCGTGGGTTCGAATCCCGCTCGTGACACTGACTTTTTTTATCTCAACTGAAAACCTTAATTAATTGTAATATATTAATTAGTCAAGCGGACCACGAAACTAGTGAATTGAATAAATAATTACTATAATTACTAATTTACTATAAATTACTCATTTGTAATTTATGTTTTTGAATTTATCAATGTAATTGCCCCCTCTATTGAAAAATGCATGAAGCGACCTGTAAATAGAAAGGTAATGCAGTGGCAAGAATTTATGGTAAAAAATAAATATAGGAAGGGTTGTTCTTTACGACAGTGGAACATGGTTTTTAAAACTAACAAAAAAGTGCTTTATCGCTTTTGTTTCGCAGAAAATAGATTTCTCTAGACCATGTAACAACAATTTTTTAACTACTTCACCATGGTCAGATCGTTTTAAATGACTATGGTAACACCGAGATAGATTATCTTCTCTACCCTTTCTATGTAGATGCTCTTAACACAATTGGGGAGGTTACAATCATTTGTACAATTTATCGTAATTTTTACATTTTCTATGGGACGTTTAATAGAGAAGCACATAAGTTTTGACTTTGCACATAACGATAAACAGTTGTGGGAAAACAAGTCTCTAAAAATACATGTTCAACAGTTTTCTTGGAACTCAAGTTGCAACTTACCCTTTGACTACGATTTTGAGCGTATAGATTAAATTATAACAGTGAAATATCTCTGATTCCAAGGTCTTCAAGTTTATGTAATAAAATGTCATGATCTACGGTGTCGAAGGCTTTTGTTATGTCTAAGAATACCCCGATACTTATTTACTAGCATTTAAATCATAATAAACGTGTGACAAGAAGTGAACTAGGATCATCACCCACATGTCTGTTTATAAAGGAATTGTGAAAGAGCTCTGTAACGAGTCCTAACTTTTTGACGTTTTAGATGTTAATCATGTCACGAACATTTGTCGATGTACCTAGGTACAGTACCTTGCTCGCAATTTGGGTATTATTGAAACTTATTTTTGCGGGGATTTAAAGTTCTTTGTTACATTTTGTTTACTCATCAAGAATCTAGACTGTCGTGTTGAAGGTTTCGATTCGACGGGATCTGAGTTAGTTTAGTTGTATCCTCTGCATAGGTCAAGTTCGCTTGAGGATAGAATGTCCGTTGTGTACACGAGGTAAAATGAATGAATTGCCTTTAATAACGCTCATTTGCTGTGAAGAAATGGTAGAGTACTAACTAGAACGACAGCTTGAAATAATACAAAAAATTGGGCAGATGACTTTTGCACAGCTAAAAACTTTTCTGTTCAATGGAAGAAAACTCGAAAATAAATCGTATTACTAAAAAACCCTATAGTATTGCATTTATTTTAATAAAACAGGAGATTTGTGTACTGGGGCGAGTTAACTTAAAGTGATTTTCGGACTTTCTTTGTTCATTCCATCAAACTTTTAATTGGACATGTTTTCAAAATTGCTCCAGAAACCGAGGTTCTTTAAACCTGCAAGTTTTAACGTCTGAACCTACTTACGAAATGGGACCATTGCTAATTTGTAAATAAGTATTTTGTTTATTTCATTTTAATTAAAATGTTAAAAAAATCTCCCTTGCTCTTATCAGTTCCTCAATCATAAAAACTTTAGAAAAAATAGAATTTCACATAAATTCAATCCAAAACTTGCGGTTTTGGATAGTTAAGTGAAATGTTGACTCGTGATATGGTCATCTGGTCTCGGGCAGTTGCTGAAAGGGATACGAGATATGTCGGTTATGGTGGGAACGGTGATCCTAAGGCTTCCAAAACCTTTCCGGAGCAAAGAAGAGATAATCATTTTCAGGGATTGGTACGAATGGATATTTTATTATAATAGCCAACAAAAAACTCCTTTTTATTCTTTTTATTTGGAGTATTAAATATCTATCATAAATCATAAAAGATATGAAGCAATATCTTAAAATAAAAAAGAATATTCGTCGTTTTTACTCGATGAAACAAGTTGTTTTAAACAATTGACTGTGTCAAAGAGTTTAACCCATAATGACGTTGCAAGGTGTTTTCCAAGTATTTTTATTTATTCATTTAGGGGCCTGATGGGATTTCTAATTAAGGTTAACTTTGTAATTTTAGCCGATTGTAGGAGCCAATACTCCAGAAATGAGGGTCCCGGATTGAAGAGGGCTTTTAATGAGGGTAATATCAGCCGTCAGAAACTTTCCCAGGGACTTGGGTGCACTTTTGTCCCGGTTTAAAAGCATTGTACGAATGGGTAGATCAACATAGAATGAATCGCATTTAAATGCAGCTTATTTTTAGGAAAACCCGATCAAAATTTTTTGTATTATATATACAAATTAATAAACAAATATTTTAATTCATCTAATACTAATATGTTTAAAAAAGCATATAAATTTAAGCGTCTATATATGTAAAAATATTATGATTATGTAGATATTTATCAAATTTTTATATTCAAACTTAAGAGTCTTAAGAATCTCAATGTTGAGATAAAGCCGTTGCCTATCATGCGTCTTTGTTTTTATTTTCCCTGCCAAATAAATTCCACTTTGCCTTCATCTTCCTATTTCTTATTCTTATCATATTTATATTCTTATTCTTTTATTTGGTGAGCATATCTACTTTTCAAACCGTCCAGTTGGCGTGTAAAATCTTTTTAGGAATTTAAAATGTCTCTAGGTAAATTTTCTTCTAAAATTTACAAAAAATGACTATTTATCTGTCCGTTTTTTTATGTGGGACCAAAAGTGCAATATTTGCATTTTTTATTTGTCTCGTTCAAGTATATATCTTCTTATTATCTATAATTTCTTATATGTCATATGGCACCTGCCGTCTATACTGAATTTTTTTTAATAGTAAATTTCTCAGTTCAACTAACTAACTTTCACAATTTCTGGGTCACTAAAAGCAAAATTACAGTCGATCGTAGCGACATCATGATGGTAATGTTTTCTATTTTGGGCTTCAGCAAAATAACTTTTTTCCACACTTTTTTCCGCACTACAATGTTTTTTCAGTATTAGAAGTATCGACCCCTTTTTCACTCACGATCACTCTCGATCAAGAAAAAATCAAATTCGGTTGATACTGCCAAGCTATTTTCTTTTTTATTCTTCTTGTGGGTGCTTGAGACTCTGTCAATTTTTTCAACATGGGAAAAGACAAATGTATGCCTACTTGATGTTGAATGTTTTCCAATTGGCCTCATTCACGATTTTCCGAATAAAATTATAACATAATTGAATAATAAATTATACACGTTTCAGCAAATAATTCATAAAAGTAAACTAACACATAAATCCACTACTGACTATGGCGAAATGCCGAAACGAATCTGACAGACTAAACAGGCTAACCAGAATGATCGGTAACGACCAAATTATATTTAAATATTTTGCTTTAATTTTAACAGAGCGATTCTTTTGGTTCCATCAAGGTTACTTCAAATACTACTCGCCCGGGAATACCGCAGGGCAGTGTGTACGGACCAATCTTTGGACTTTCCTTCCATCTTTTACAGCTATACTTTCCTCTAACCCAGATCCTGGGGTTGCTTCGGAGGATCTGCATATTCAGAATATTGGTGTAGAAATAGAAAAAGGAAATAAATGAAAGCAATTGAATTCATGTCATCTTCTGAAGGAAATCTCCTCTCACAATCTACTACAATAATGTTCCTATCTCGAAATCGGACTGCGTTCATCACCTAGGTTTCACCTACACTCACGCTTAACATGGAATCAATACACACGACTGAAACATCAAGACCAAAACAGACGCTACGCTGTACTGTACAAACTAATAGGACGACCATCCACCCTATCGACAAAAAACGTACGATCTACAAAACGCTACTATAACCGATTTGGCCGTACGGAATAGAACTAGGGAAGCGCTAAACTTTCCTTACCGTTAAAATTGCATTATCCAAAACTTAATTCCTCAAAAATCTACCATTTCCACAATAAAATTTCCCATAACCCAAATGGTCTTGCCCAAGCCTCTTCCAAAAGAACCCACCTCTACAATCCCTAGTTGAATATATGTCTATGTATCTGAGAATTACATGTTGTAATTAGAAATTGCAATTTGTAATAAAATATTAAATTATTTCCCTGTATTGTTGGATACTCATCATATGGATTTAATGATTTTATACGCTTTTAAAACGGTTTCCAAAAAAAAATATGATAAAATTATAGTTACATGATCTCGCAAATAACTATGCACCTGTCTCACAATTCTCTTTTGTGTTTGTTCAGTTATTAAGAACGTAGTAACATCCTGAATTTTCCTGATTTTAATCTGGACTAACTTAAATTTCATTCTTTTTTTCTATACGATTTGCATTTTATTTCACAAAAAATTTGACAACTTTAAAGAAAATCCTTTTTAAAAAGATAGTTCCTACTCACAGTAAGTTGTTTTGCAACGATCCGGATTTCGAGCCTTTTAGCTCATCATCAGGTTGAAGGACTTCTACAACCACGTCTCTCGACATGAATTGCCAAAGTGAACCCGCTGATACCTCCGCAACGCGACGTTCCAATTAGCAGCTGATTTTTTTAATGGCGCTCAATTTGAACGTGCGAAACGCGGAAATTATATCACAAATAAATATTATACTAGTAAATACTTAATATTATTAAATTACTATAAAAATAATAACTATTAAAATAATTAGATTAATTATTTGGATGTTTGATATTATTTATGTGCATATTACATATATCAAAATCTGTTATATTATTAATGCATTTATCACCATGTACAATTTTACATTTTTTAATTTCAAATTTTTCAAACCAATCTAATTCTTTCCCTTTGTTGAAACTATGTAACACTCTTGTATTTAGATTTGAATTGAAATTATGTTTTGTTTCTTTTTGATGGTCCTTAAATTCCGAAAATTTGCTCGATTTAGGCAAGTGTTCTTTTACTCTTGTTTTTATTTCTCTACCGCTTTGTCCTATATATTTAATATCACAATCATTAGAATTGAGTTGGTAAACCCCGCTTTTTGCCAAGTTGTCTACTTTGTCTTTAGGTTTTGAGAGGATGTTTTTAAGTGAACCCGTACTTCTAAAAGCTATTCTAAAACCTTCTTGTTTAAAAATTTTACTAACTTTTTCCGATAATTCACCAATGTATGGCAAACAACGGAAACCTGGCAGTAGGTGACCCAATAAACGTGTAAACGTCGGGAAAAAAGAAAAAGGTGTTTTTCTAAAATACATCATTCCTGATCTCCTCCTCACGGCTTCAAAAAATTTAGATCAATGTATAATAAATATTCACTAATTTCGTGGTCTGCTTGACCAATTAATATATTAAAATTAATTAAGGTTTTTAGTTGAGATAAAAAAGTCAATGGCAAGAGCGGGATTCGAACCCACGATCTTCGGCTAGATACGCCGCTGCTCTACCACTTAAGCTATCGTGACGTCGATCCACTCGGGTATAACTTCCTATCTCAACCCCACCTTTTGAGTTTTCCCTCCTTTTTGCCATTTTTCAAATGTCGTGTAATGGGATTGGATTCTCGGCGACAAATGAACTGTCCACGGAGAGCTTTAGTGAAGTATACTTCATTTTAATTCATTAAATTCACTAAATTCGTGATCCGTTTGACCAAGCCGAAGATCGTGGGTTCGAATCCCGCTCGTGCCATTGACTTTTTTATCTCAACTAAAAACCTTAATTAATTGTAGTATAATAAATATTTTAAATATTGATAAATAGTGTAACGTTGTATTAAAAGTTTAAGGTAAGAGATTTAGGCAACCTATTTGGAACTGGCGTTTTTCAAGCAGGCAAGAAAAAGAAGATATTTCTTAAATATTTAGGCATTTAATAGAACAAACCAATCACTGTAACGCTGTACGTCACTGGACGTGCTGGACCCTGCTTCAGTATGCATTATAATCAAATTGACTCACGTCTCGGACTCGTGGTTCTGTCCTCAATTTATATTCTTTAAAGAAATTGTGTTCGAAAAAGTATGTGTCAAGAATCTCTTTCCAAGTTGCTGGGATGTGTCTTAGCATGTACATAAATACACTTATCTTAAGAGAAATTACACTATAATTGTTTGCTTAATGATTATATCGGTTTTAATTGTTAAGGAATAGCTTTTGTTTTCAGTTTTATGGCTGATTAGAATAAGATGAACCAAAGATTCAAGCAAACAACGTGAATTGAGAGGCTCTCGCCAAAGTTTATCGAGGCAAACATTTTTGACGAAACAACATTCCTCCCCATTTGCTCCACGAATAAATTACAATACTCAAATTCAAACGTCTTTCGCCTACTTCCTCGACAATTATCAATCCTGCAGTAAGTGCTCGCATGAAAGAACGCTGGGACTACATACAAATCTAATGCTCGGAGAGGAAGGTTTGGAAACCTTGTTTCTTTTTCAGAAAGGGGCAAGTCATAGGCTCTGCTATAGACTGTGAAAGTAGTCTGCCTTACATTCCGTTTCAATCCCAAAAAAACGAAGGCTTTTTAGTCCTAAAGGTGATATCTTTTTTTCTCTGAAGTAGAACCTTAGTGAGCTGACTATAAAACTACTACCAATACTATCACAACCAATAAACAAACCTCTTTTTTTTCTCACAAGATATAATATATATATATAAATTTACATATATTATAATAGAATACACATTAAATATACCAAATTAGAACATTTATTTCTCTACATTCATGGTTTCCGTCTTTTTCACGTATATCACGTGCGCTGGAACTGTCATGGAGAGGTGGAAGAATGTGGAGCTCTACAGAGTCAATTCTCGTCAAAATTAAACGTGCTCAATGTTTTATGGCGATTAGAATAATCAAAGGTTATAGATCACTCTCCTTCGAAGCATCATGCATATATCCATCAAAAAATACAACAATATTCCCAGAGGTTCAAAATCATTAAAGGTTTAAAGGAAAGAAACGAGAAAGCTGGTTGCGCTATTTGCTGGGAAACCAATGTTCTCCAGAGTCATAAATTCATCCAGCAGATTTTCCGGAAATCTTGGAAGACTTCACCGGAAAGTCTACGGATGGACGCAAGAAATAGGGACAGGTTGGATGAGCCGCTTTTATTTTTACAGAAAGTTAATTACTTACCAGTTTAAAATACAGATTGGCTGATGATTGTTCAAATAATCAGGTCGAAATTCTTGGCATTTTAAATGAACTGCGATGGGTATCGACCGTTCAAGAACCTGTTGTTAAAAAAAGTGAGAATTGTAACTGACAGCTGGCTAACCATAGGTACACTAAAAAACCTGAAAATAAGATCAGGGCTTGCAGAAGAAACAAGAAGATTATTACATCGGCTACACAACAGTGACCCCAGGAGGGTATAACTAAAATTGTTTCAAACAAATAAGTAGATGTTTAAAAATCTGAGGGCATATAGATTTTGGAATGAAAGTTAGGCAAGCCCATATTCTCTTGATAGCTGCTATTCTCGGAAGGAACTTGAAGGAACTGGCCAACAAATTAGAATTTTTCCACTTTTACCAGTGCTGCATTGGAACTTCCAAAGAACTAGTAATATACTAACAAAAAAAATCTATTAAGATTAAACAGCTAAACGGCCGTAAAAATGTCACTGTTCGCGCAAGAAAAGACTTATGACACCATGACAGACCCAATATTTTCAAAGCTTCTTCAGGTTCTGCAAAACTCAATCTAGATTCAATATGATCCTGAGATAAGTCCTTTAATGCTTCGGGAAGATTACTAGCTCACTGCTGAAGGTCTAAATCTCAAAAACACATCGAACCTCGCAGGTCATGACGAAGCTTTTACGCGGTCTCAAGGTCCTCGAAGTTATAGTTCGCGATGCGTGGGGCTAGAGTTGGCCAAGAAGTTAGACGTACTTCTATTTGTCTATTCATTTTCTGCTGGTCGGCACAAAGAGCTACTAGATGTAATATAACGTCGCCAATATTGTCACGAGATCTTTCTGAAGCTTGGGACCACATAATAAACTATCATTGAGAGAGAGAGATCTTTGGAATCGACTTGGGAAGAGGTAAAAACGACACGGATTTTTCTTGTCGAGCTTAACTCTCAAGAGACTACATGATGGGCGATCACATAAAGAGGCAGAACTAAGGCAAGTATCATATGACCTAAATGCACATACTCTTTCATGAAACTGAACAGACACATTCAAATGTCGGTAAATGTATCCAAAACTTCAAAAGTCTAGGACACCTATCCTAACATTATAGACAAACTGACCAAAAGAGAATTTGCAAGACCGACTATCGACCTGGAACCTATACCTAGGATAACAAGATCAAACATAGACTTCTCCATGTCAAAGGGTTCAAACGAAACAGAAGGAAAACCGATGAAGTCTAGAGGTGCCGGACATAACAAAACTCATAGTTAAAGAACCCTTATCAAAACTAGCACCCACATTGCTGTCGTTAGACAGGGGTAAACTCAGAGAATTGATACTCCTGACACTGGCGTCTGAGAAAACGTTGGCGCGTAAAATTGTCACATCGAAAAAAGTCGATAAATGTATTCAAAACCTCCAAACCTTGGGCAAAAAGAAGCTAGCTGCATGTTTGGTGACAGAGAAAAAGGAAATTGTGGATGATGATGATGATGCAGACAAACTGGCCAGGAGGAGGATCGATAGGACCGACAATAGCCCCGAACACCAAGCAGTGAGGAGGATAATCTAAATTAGCAATAAGACTCGGACTGACCAATACCAGCAAAAATAAAGGAAGAATCGGGGAAAATGATAGCCGCAATTACCTTTTTCTTGCAAAGAAAAGAGAATACAACACCACCTGCTTAGCATCCTACTAATCATCAAAACCCAGTTAATTTCATCTCTATACATCAAACGAACGAGTCAACAGCTACGAAGAAAGATAGATCTATTTCAACGACATTCACGGGAAAAAGGAAAAATGTCTAAGCAACAGATCTTTACGTGCGAATGGAGAGGACCGTTTGCCAAAGGTCATGTTGCGTGTTTTTGTAGAATGTAGAAAGACTGTTGCCCTTTGATTCGGCACCTGATGGTAAGGCGATAAACCCGTAACTCTATTCAGCTCAACTTGTAAGGATACTACTAGCTGTTCAAGCCGAAAAATAAACTGAGATTTGAACTTTTCCCTATGCTGTAACGGCTTACATTCAAGAATAAGCTTTTAATATTGAACTGTTTTTATAGTGGTTTAAATAAATGAAACTCAACGTATTATATAATATTCAAACTACGACTACGATATTATGCGATCAACCAGCCTTTAATACGATGTTGATTGGGATTCTGGTTGTGGTCTTCAAACATACAATGTTTTCATATCAACGCCCAAGCTTTTGACAAGTTTTATTGCCTTCTTCAGGGGATCTACAGAGACATAGGGACATAATCATTTAAATAGTTATAAATTACTATAAATTACAATAATTGTACTTACAGATACAAAGTCATAACTTAAACACATTACACATTTCACGATATGTATATATACAAACTATATACATATATAATAAATAAATTTAAAAAAAACCTCTTCTTAATATGCATTTTTTTTAAACAGTAACAATTACTTAACAATTAGTATTCTTTAGGTACGTAAATATCACAGGCGTTTGACTAGAAACTTGTGTTTATCACGTTATCAGGTAGGAGGTTCCCCACACCATCACCTACTGATAACAATCATTTTCCCACTGTGTATTACGGCCAAACAAAACAATATTTATCGGAACGTGTGCGGCAACGTAAGTATGATTACAGTGATGAAGAAAGGCCGGGAACAGCACTACCCAAACATACACATGCTACTAAACATAATTTTGACTTCAATGGAGTCAAAATTGTGGCTTCAGAACGAAATACAGTTTGTAGACTTTTGAGAGAAATGATATTTATTCATCAGGATAACATGGCAGGTAATTTCAAAACAGATTTGAATAATTTGAGTGTGATATACAGTGGGATTCTAGAAAAAGACAAGGTCTCTCCCCAAAGATCGTAACAATGCTTGCATACATATTTATTTATTTTTTAATATTTATTTATCTATATCTCTGCAGATCCCCTGAAGAAGGCAATAAAACTTGTCGAAAGCTTGGGCGTTGATATAAAAAGATTGTATGTTTGAAGACCACAACCCGAATCCCAATCAACATCGATTCAAACTACGATAATCATAGAGACTATAGCACACTCCATTCTCTCTTGTTTGTCTAGTTTGACTACTTACTTTAAAAATAACATATGGAATTGTTTGTCAAAACTATTTTTCAACAGATTTATATACTTTATGTAAAAGGATCGAGGTATAAACTGATATAATCAGAATAGAACTGAAGTCAATTGAGTTATATTACAATCCTATATAAATGTAATTTGTTTTATTGGGACTAGATTTTATGCATATTAGTACAATAAACCCCGGCATGAAGTACAATTCTGATCGTAGAACGGGCTTACATACTGTTTTTGACACTTGAATTTTCCTTCAAACGTATCTTTATACTTCCAAAATCTATATGTAAATTTGTAAGTTTTCCTCCGGGTTTTCCTTCCCCGGATTAGATTACATCCGTTTTAACATGTTTATATTCAATTCTCGGAAACCTTACTTGGCATGAGATAACGTAAAACATTGGGACATCAAAAGGAAATTGTGTATTGTTGTGAAGGTGAAAAGGATCGTAGGGGGAGAGGATTTAATGGTTAAACACCAACCCCTGGAGCAGTCAGCAAGGGGGTGGATTATTAAAATTAATTTACACGGCAATTACAGATTTCACGAACACGCTTTCAAATGACTGGGGTCTATCTTTGTTTACTAAGATCTTGATCGTCCCAGTATTAACCCTTTATGGCCTAACGGTGTCTTAGAGCAAGACGAACTTTAGCAATTTTTCTTCGAGGTTAGCTGGAAATCACGTGCGTTTAGTGATACAGATTTTACATTGGCGCTAAATAAATCAGTGTTGCCAATATACAGGCAGAAACACAGCAGCAACAACACTACCTCCGCCCTACACCTACGGGATTTCTTGCAAACCTAAAGCAAAATTGCTAAAGTTGGCATTGGTCCGAAGCAATTTTGCGCAAATGATAAACTGTATATGAAAAATGTTATGCTTGGCAAATGTAACAATCGATACAAGATGCAGAGGTTGGTTGGGTGATGAGCCAGTAGGAGATGGGAGATTCCAAGTTGGAAATTTTAGATTGACGCTAAATATCCAATACACGGGATGAAACACTGAAGGGAAAATACTACAAACCCTCTAAGGCTCTACCTAAGCTGTATCATATATGCTAAATTTGGGGTTCCCCTAAGGCAATGTTAGGTAAGAAACGGTTAAGTGCTAGCTACACACACACACACACACACACACACACACACACACACACACACACACACACACACACACACACACACACACACACACACACACACACACACACACACAATTAACATCAAAGAAAAAAGAAAATTGGAAATTGAATAAATACTATACGTTGTAATGATAATAAAATTATTCACTGATTAATTTAACATTCCGATGTGTTGCAACACATACACCGGTCACACATATTTCTATATACGGACGACACAAGAAACAATGAGTTTAATTTGGTATCTCTCTGGGATTGTCAACGTCGAGAGCAAATCGTGAGTGAAACTGAGGCCAGACTAATTATGGTTCGGATGGAGTGTGGAATTAGACCTAGAGTTAATTAGGATGAGAGTCTATCACGGTACCTCCATTTGTACTAAATGAGCGTAATAACGTATATATGTTATAGTTAGTTGTATGATTTATCCTTTACAAATCATGATGAGTTCCCGGGTCGAAATCGTGTTGCCGCCTAGTATTAGACTCAAAAGTGAATCCTTATTTTAACCTTTCTGACCAACAATGTGCAATACTGATATCAGTATTTCAATTCGGAAACTGGAATTAATTAAATGTGTAGCCGTCTGGGTTTGAAATATCGCATGGACCTGCATTGCCTGCTGGCTAATGGAATTAAATGCGTCGGTAGTACTATCACTTATTCAGCGGTGTGGCCTGAAAATTTGTTACTTATTCTTTATAATACATATTTATTTGATCGTATTTAGTGATAGAAATGTATAAATTTGCTGCGCGGAAGGTTTCTAAATGTTACATCGTCTCACATGTAATTATGTGGAACAGAGGACGCTGGTTTGCGAAACATTGAGAACATCAAATTTCAAGCAATAATCGTATTTAATCACAACCACCTGGTTTCATGATAAGGAGTAGTAATGTTGGCACTTTGGGCAGACATTCTCTCTGTCTAGATCGTAGGGTGTGATGGGCAACGTCACTGTGTTTTCCGACCAGAACCATGAGGTTTGACGAAGGTTCGACGACGAACCCCACCTTTTTTCGTGTTACGTGTTCTCTTACTTTCTCCACCGTGGTGTTTGACGAAAGTAACCATTGGGGACGGAGACTTCACATATCAAAAAAGTGGTAACAACCCTCGTCAAACGCCACGGTGCCAGAGGGTTGTTATATGTTTAGACATGCAGTTCCCTTTGTTAATGAAGAAGGTATTTGCGAGTTGGAGGAATATTAAAGAATGCCTTGATTATTTCAGATTATAAACACCCAATTCTACTAGATTCTAATCATGACATTCCTAGAATAACTATAAAACAAATTCAAAACACTCTGCACCTTCAAGCACTTCTTGCAGCTGTAAGAGCTCTGTATTGGCACTTAAACGAAAAGTGCTAACCCGTTCTATTGTCAGACACTGCTTTAAATGCAGTCGGATTGCTCCAAAACATGCTCAACATGGCCTGGGAGAGCTGCCTTCTTGTGAGGTGCAGCCACCCCTTCCATTTCAAAAATGTGGTATTGATTTCTTCGGACCGTTTGTTCACCGGAAAACCCTGCAACGAAGAAGTCAGCCTATGAAGGCATACGTCGCATCGTTTATTTTGTATGGCCACTAAAGCAATACATGTGGAACTCGTTCCAGACATGATGACCAGAAAAAAATGGAAGTATTAGGCTGAATGATAGCCATGGCATCATGAAAAACGTATATTGTGATAATGCAACTGCCTAATAGGAGCAAATAATGGACTCTTAGAATTTCAACGATTTTTAATTCAAAACACATCAACTTACACGTCACGCATTATGTACGTCAATCAATATAAATTGGCATTTTATATCTCCCAGATCACCTCACTTTGGTGATTTCTGGAAATCAGGAGTAAAAACAATAAAAAATCACATTAAAAGAGTATTGGGAACTTTAATATCATCTTATGATAAATAAGAAACTTTATTAGTAAATGATTATTTGGAGGTCGTGATATGCGGTCTGGTATGACGTAGGTTTTAGAAAAACATTCTTCCTATAGTTAACCACGCCCGCTCGAGCAGTATATCGACAAAAACTGACTTTGAACGAATCCACATCCCAAGACTAAAAAATTGGCTAATCAAATTAAATGGAAAGCCATTTAAAAAATAAATAAATGTATGAAAAACTTTGGGGTTTACACAAACATTCCAACTATCATCGCCATCCAGATTTCCCAATCCAAAAACCCTCCGAAAAATAGTAAACGCTTTTCTACGTTTTTAATCATACAATCCACAATGACCTTAAAATTCCATTTGTGAAAGATGTCATCATATCCCGATATCTAAAATTCGACAACTCCCTTCAATTACAGCCAAATCCCTTAGTTTTAAACTTAACATCCTGAACTAATCCCCCAAGGAGATTAAAGCGGCAATTGCCTTGCGACCTGTTGGGCAGCGACAAGTAGCTCGTAGACCCTACTAGAAGTGCCACCAATGGGTGATTCTCCGCACCCTAACACCAAATTTTGTTTTATGTTATTTTTAAATTTATAGTTATTAACAATGGTGGAATATCAAGTAAAAAAAGAAGATATTTTTTGCTTATCCAGTTATAAAAACTGGGCCATTCCCAGTATGTAAATTACCAATATTGCCACTTGTTCTTCCTGAAAAACGTTAAAACATTGATGATACTCGGCACTCTCAACACGACACGCAAGGATGGCACAATTACACAGAAGACAAACACTTTGAGCCCTGAAGATGATCTCAATAAAAGATCGAAACGTTGGCACGATAAAGAAAATGTTTTTCTGAAACCTACATCACACCCGACCGCATCTCACGATATCTGAATAACTATTGATGATACTGTAAGAAAAATTAGTATGTTTTGTGTTAATATTATTGTAACATTAATGATTTCAATAAAACGAAACCATTTAAATTTTTATTGTTTGGTTGCACATGAGACGTTACAATAGTTTATTTTTAAAAGATTAACCATTAGAAATCCCTGGTAGCCGACACGTCCTTCATCAAAATATAAACTTTTCTTCTCTGGGGGACCGCATACAACACATAAATTATAATCCAAAAGTTCAGAACGACGGTGTTTATTAATGCTCTTCTTATTTTTCATGATAAGTCAATAACAGTGTTTTACACTTTGACACACGATTGAATTTATATTTCCATGTGCAAAATTTATACGAAATCTGACAATTATTTAGTTCTAGTTTAGTTAATTTCTACCAATTTAGATTTAAATATTGCAAAATGTAACACTTTTCTTTGGAAATTTATAAAAACATAGGGCTATGAAAATGCATCCACAATGCTGAACTGACCAGGTTATTTATTCAATATTTGTTGAAAATATTATTTGCATTAGCACCAAGGCCATTGCCATGCATCCGTGTTTTGCCCACCCTTTCCTAGTTACTAATTATACATTATGCATTATGTTTAATATTTCTTTTCAAAAAATTATATACGAATTTATAAATATTTATATTCATTGAGGGCAACATCACTCCATAGTCAAATGGAAGTTACATGCACGGTGTCCTTTTTAGAAGGCAGGGCTGAATTTCTCTTGAACCAATGAAAAAAAAGGTCAAAAATGACAAAATTATGGCAAAAATAAAACGGCAGCGTAATTTCGACTAGAAGCTGAATATTTTACTGTATGTACGGGAAAATCCAAATTCCTCTTTCCGAAATGTTTTAGGTATTGCAACAAATAAAATTAGAGATGTACTTCGGACTTCAGTTTCAAGCCGTATGCTCTCTCTCATCTGTTTCAGGGACTTCGGGCCTCTGATTATGACAGGCGTCTAACGTTCTTTGCACAAATGTCGTTTTGGGAGGCTGAAGAAAACGTTCTTTCATACATCCCATGGACTGACGAATCCAAGTTCATCTCTAATGGAATACTAAACCGATGGAATTTTCGAACGTGGGCAGAGGAAAATCCGATAATTTCGTACTCTTTTCCTCATCAGGTGGTTCACAGTATCAACGTTTGGTGTGGACTTCTCAGAAAATAAATTAATTGGGCCTTATTTCTACGAAAATGATTTAATTGGTGCCAGTGCTTCAATTGTTTGAGGAAGGTTTTAACAACACAGTTAGATGATGTTCCTCCGCAAAACCGACAAGAATGATTCTCCAGCTTAAAGCCAGGATACCCAACCAACTTACCCGATGCTACGCCATGCAACGCTACCCGATGCTACCCGACGCCTTGCCACGTTTTGGTGGGGTGTGCACATCTATCCNGTGGTAGAGCATCGGCGTATATAGCCGAAGGTCGTGGGTTCGAATCCCTCTCGTGCCATTAACTTTTTTTCATCTCAACTAAAAACCTTAATTAATTGTCTTGAATTAATTGGTCAAGCGGACCACGAAAATAGTGAAGTAAAAAATAATTTAAACTGCTGTGTTAGGGTGTATATATATTACATACATTGCGATTCGAATGTAATTCGTTAACGCTAAGATTGGTCACGTAGGTTCAAAATAAACCGAAATTTTATATCATTTTGTTAATCTCATCAGGAGCTCAATTACTGCGATTGAAATTAGGGTAAACATTGTCAGGTATTTATGTTTACAAAATGGCTCTGGAATCATACTGTGCTAGTATGGTTCAATGACGAAACCGAACAAAATTTCAAGCATAGCTTTTATCCCCGGTTCAATTAACCCATGGCAGGAATTGTAGTCGTAAATTACATTCTCTAATAGGCAATAGGTTATTCTGGTATTTCACGATGCAAGGGACATAGATTTATTTCCAACGGGCGTTCATGACTAAGAGACGTTAATTTCTAACTAGTTCACACATTGAACAAAATATGTTTCACCTAATTATTTACTCGGTATGTTAATCGAGCAAATATTGGGTAGGATCGTGAGAAGCAGAGACGGGCATGAGCAATTTTGACCATATAAAAGATTCGTATTTCAAAGGTGAAGGCAGTTGACATTTTGCAAGGCTATCGCCGTTTTAGCATCCGGTAACACATCATAAAGACTTCATTTCCGCTGTTTGCCTTTTTCCACTATACCTTACGTTTTCAATTTTCATTATTCATTCCTGATCATAAATATTTAAATATTTAATATACCAACATATTCAGGTTTTCTGAGAGGTTGCTACATGTATTGTGCTTGCATTTTACTGGTGCTGTATTACCATTTATGAAATTTGAAGATGATATAAAAAAATCATTCGATATTCGTTTTAATATAATTTTTATGAAATTATTATTTGACTTTGTTATATTATGTTTAAAAAAGTACCTAAATCAATCTAGTGCATATATTTATATGATATCTCCGTTCATTTTATTAGACTTTAATCAACTTTTCATTATGGAACATCCTTTCTCTTTTACGGTTTTACAAACTGCACCTGGCACTTGGCCTTGTCAGTATATCGACGTTTATAGTCTGGTACATCCACCTCTTCAAGAGGTTAGTATTCCGACCCCACACCTGAACAATCAAATTTCCCGTGTATCTACTACTATAATCTGCGCCTAGAGTACTCTAGTACACTACCCACCCCTGCTCCACTCTGAGTCGGCTTTTGTCCAGAACAGGGTCATTGCTTTGCAAGACCACATCTATTCTGCACACACCTTTGGTCTCCGGGATCTCTCAAGAAAGGGCGACATTTTGGACGACACCCGAAGAGCCAGATTATTGGTAGACGTGAGGGATTCCTAGTCGCCCCCACTATCCCAGGCATCCTGACCAGCGCGTTGAGTACTTAGAGTTACGTTTCTACGGCGAATTGTTATATTTACGAGGTGTCTCCCCACGCAGTAGGTTCGCACGGACACCCAAGATATGAATGCCGTGAATAGATCCTAAGGACGGGTATCAATATGGCCACTAGGGAAACAATTCCAATCGTGTAAATCGACGGGCTTGGAGCGGGGAAAGTGTTGGTGGGACTTTCATCCCTATAGAATAGTTGTTTCAAAGGACGGTTGGTCTCCCCACCAACCCCCTGCTTCCAGATGGATCTCATGGAGAGAGAACAGTACACCAAGGTGACTCAGACAGCATCGAGGAGGGATGTAGTAAGATGTGCCAGTTCAGAGGAACATCGCTTGTAAGGCGAGAAATTACTCTTGTCGTTGACCTTGTAGGATCTAGGCACCCAAATGCAGAAATATACGGCTCAATGTCTCCGTGCTCCCTAAAAGAAAATGGGTACGGACCCTTTGGGTGGATAAAAGAGGCAGGAGAATCCTGTTCATAACGGCCGAGTGCCTCGACCTCCCCTCCCTAGATAGACCTGTTTACACCCTCAGTCCCCTTTTCCAGATTGAATATTCAGAGAAGAGGTTATCAACCTCCCCCTTTTTATGAGAAACGGATGGTGCCGGCGGTTCGTAATCTTACCCATTCGGGTTGCGCACAGTTCCCAACCAAGAATCCACCCCAATTAGTATTTGCTATGTCTTCACAATACAAACAGATGCGTTGCCTCCTTTAGTCTCCGAAGAAAACCTTAACATTGAAGGTGAGTAACGCGTGAAGGGAGGAGGTAGCATAGGAACGGAAGAGGTTATGCAATTGGTTCGCGTCATTTCACTTCACCGTCCGTGGTAGTCCATTAGTTGGGTGCACAAAGCTTTAGCTATGCATCTCTCGCGTGCTGGGACCCTTACTACCTTGTCCGATCTGCCTTATGTCTGGGAGTTACATACAGAGAACGAGTGCACTCGATGTCGGTGGGTGAGCCGTCACGATTGGCAACAACAAAAATTGAAAATGTAACAATAAAATCAATGTAAATAATATGTCAAAGTTTAATAGACTGTTGGTTACCCACAAATTGATTTTTTCGTGTTTGCTCTAAGCAGGCTGAAGTATTTATTTGGCAGAAAGAATGTTGATATTCGTTATCTTCACCGTAAAAAACCCCTGAATAAAATGAGTTTGAGAAGATCAAAAGGTATTCTTTTTCTCAAACTTTCGCTTTCGAAATGCCTCCGATTATTTTTGCGAAAATCACAAAAATAGTGACATCTTTAAAAGGAGGCCACTTTCCTTTATTACTTTTCCTTATCTTTATTTCCTTAGCTTAGGTTTAAAAAATCTAACACAAGTCATGCTTTACAACTTAAACGCTTCCTACCTAGTATTTAATACCTTATCATGAAAAAAACATTTAACAGAACATTGGTTCAGATTGATGTACGGCAGCGATACAAGCCGGAGCACTTCAAAGAAGAATCATTGGTCCCTTCCTCTTTACCATTAATACTGCTTACTTTCCTATTCATTCTAACACCATCATCGCCAACTATGATTTAGATTTGGACCAAAACAGCAGATGGAGCTAGAATTCTAACTAAGACAACGACTTAGCCGTGAACACTCAAGTTATTAATGTGACCATTTTGGAAATACGGAGTAGAACTGTGGGATACCAAGCCATCCAGCGCATCTAATACCAATCCTAATCAATTCAGCTAAGCAGCCAGCACTTGTACGAAATATTTCAGATATCCTAATTCAAATTTGTGTCGAAAAAATTGGGTAAAATGCCTATTATTGCTTAGCCGTAGATTTACAATACTATTCATATAAATAAAAGACACAAAATACTCTCTCTCTCTCTCTCTCTCTCTTACATTAAAATCATTAGTTAACTAAATCTGATGATCCGGGGAATCTGGAAAAACAAAAAGAAAAAGAAAGTAGAAAAGGCGAGGGTTGTTCTGTGTTGACCTGCTACTGGCAGAGAGAGCTGATAAGGACAAGTTATCGAAAGGGGGTGGCATGAAGTCCGAAGTAAAGGGAGGACTTGCCGAAGTGACTCGTAAGATTCACGTTTTCATTTATCGGCCCAATTGTAATGAAAATCGTTTTACCATTTTTACAATTTTATATTAACATTTAAAAGGATGAATCACACAATACGCATTTACAATTAGAGACAAATATTAGCTTGCAAAGTTAACGTTTAAAAATAAAAATTGTTACAAATTTTTTATGAACTAACAGCCATATTTAACGGAACAAAACAGAGGTAGAAAGATCAAATTAATACTAGGATTCTTATTTACATAAAAGCCAGGAGGTCCAGTAAATTTACTATGTGGGAAATGCCCTAACACGTGATATTAGACGATTTTTCTGTTGCAAACTATATTAATTAACAAGAAACGATATTAATTCGCCTTTTATATATGATTAGTCATGGATGATTGAAATCTGATCCGCTTGGTTTTGTCAAAAATTCACAACAATGCTAATAAAACCAACAATAGGAACAGAGAGAGAACCCGATCTGAACAAAGACATTTACACTCCTGCCAATTTTGCGCTTTCAAAATAGCCTTCACAAAGAAATGGGATTTTATTTAATAATTTATAAGAATTTGCAAGGTTGCTTTGAAGCCCTACTGTTCGAGCAACCTTAGGGTAACTCGATTTAGGATAGCATTTAAGCAACGCAAAGCACATTGAAACATCCCCCTTGTCGGAGACAATCGTAGTTTCTTTTGTTACCTTTGTCAGCTGTGTCACCTTTAGAAACATTTCTTTTCCAATATAAATATAACAGATTTATGTGTGCGTTCAGTAGAAGCTATTTTTTAACATGATACCTTTGCCATTAACACTTTCGCACACACACAATCACGCATTCACTTGAATTTCACTTTAACAGCTTAATCGCGCAAAGATATGTATCTTTAATTTTTAAACCTTCGCCATCTGATTACTTTTATTGATATATAATGTTCACAGGATAGGCTGTTGAATCCCGCAATTTAAACTGCACAAAAATGAATAGGAATATTTGTAATTTATTCTTATTGTATTAATTTTAATTAAATTAACCGATATATTCTGAATTTTAATAATTTGATTAAAATCAATACAATAAGAATAAATTAAAAATATTCCTATTCATTTATGCGCAGTTTACATAAACATAATGAATAGAATTAATATATAGAACATAGTAAATAAAACGTAACCGACTGGTTAACATTCACTCTACTCCAGAGTACTCGATATTATCGGGGTAGTTGGAAATAAAACCCCTCCATTCACTCAAATAAATATATTCGTTCCAATCAATAACATGTACCACATACTGAAAGTACAAAGATACAATAAAAATATTTTTGGCCTTGGGATATTGGTTCGTTCCAAATGTAACGTATAGGTAGGTCATTCGAAATTTTGTATTTCTTTCTTTGCTGTTATTGTATTTTTTACCGTTATACATTCTTTATACAACGGACACCTACGTGGTCGCACCTCCATTAGAAGGCCATCTTGGTATGACCTATGCGCAACCTGGAAAATATGACCTTTTCCCTTTTAGGCCCTTGTCCTGCGGGGCCGATATCTTTTTCGCATGTGAGTAATTCGGTCTGTTTCTTTCAGCAATTTGTAATTTTTTTTACCAATGAGCCTGCGGATGCTCTTTCGAGTTCCTGTATCGCGCTTAGGGAGCCCGTGCATATTATTTATTTATTCTTTTGTATTCTTCAAATGATCTCTAGCGCGACGGATGTGGAATTGAGTTCCGACGAGTTGACTTGCAGGAGGAGGGCAGCGTATCTATCTCTTTCCACATCAATGCGACCACAAGAATGTATTTGGCTCTAATGGCCAAATTTCTGTCCAGGTTTTCAGGAGTTCATAGTTGTCTGTATGGGGCACAGGATTTTGTGCAGGAAGTGGTCCGGCTATGCCCATTTGCTCACGTAGTATTTGAGGCTCCTCTTATGGTATTAAATCCTTTGGCAAGTACGAAAATTTCAAAGACAGGGTTGGAGTTATATCAAATTACGAAAAAACTATTTGGGTTATCATAATCAGTGTTGGGCAAAAATGAGTCATGTCTAATGATTAATGATTGATCTCTCAGACCGTTAGTCATGATTGGTAGTAAGTGACTAATTTAGTCATTAGTCGCCATATGTGATTGATGGCTAAATTACTCATGACTAGTAATTTAATACGAGGCATGACTAATTTAGTCACAATATAGTTAGTCATGACTAAATTTCGATAAACCATGTTCAAATGGGTGCTCAAAAAATGAAAAATATACAACTTTATCACTTTTAAAAAATTTTCTAACAGAAATTTATTTCATCAAAACGAAAATCCTTCAACACTTATTTAACAAAATCAATCTTCCAATTATAAGTAAAACTACGTTGTTATGAAAATCCAAAAAATAATGATAATAATAATAAAATAAAATAAAATCTTAGAACAAGCTACGCTTTGAAAAGCAAATGTTTACATAACCGATTAATGGAAAAAGTATTTCTTTGAATTAAAATTTATTCCACTTGAAAGGAGATATTTCTACATTATTTGGAAAATAAACCATCTTGGTGTCTTGAATGTAATAAAATAGACATGTAGAATAATTATGTAACTTTGGTTTTTGTTTATGATAACACTTTTTGAATGTTGGCCTTGAGCACGACTCTCTCTCAAAATTTTTATCCGGAGTCGGTTGGGTTCTGGTAAGTTGGTCAATGTAGCCAGAGTTGGGCGAAATCAAAGTAATTCAATCATGATTAAGAATTTTGATTGAAGTTTAATCATGATTGTTTTAGTCATGAGTAAATTAATCATTATATGATTTAGTCATACCTCATGATTGAATTAATTATGATTAAATCATATAATGATTAATTTACTCATGACTAATTCAATCATGATTAAACTTCAATCAAAATTCTTAATCATGATTGAATTAGTTAGATTTTGCCCAACTCTGATCATAATCAACATCATGCCATATTTGGGATCTTATACTGATCTGATTTGTTTCTATATATTGACCATCTTTTCTCATATGTACTGATAGTGATTATTTGGAGATCGTGAGATAAGGTCTGGTGTGACAACGCAAGTTTTAGTAAAACATTTTCTTTATCGTGCCAACGTTTCGATCCTTATTGAGATCATCTTCAGGGCTCAAAGAGTTTGTTTTCTGTGTAGATGTGTCATTCTTGTGTGTCGTGTTGAAAGTGCCGCTTCTAAAACCTACGTCAAACCACACAGCATCTCACGATCTCCAAATAATCATCGGCTAACGGTCACTAAACACCACACATATACTGAAAGCAAAAACCTTAATATTTTAAACAGCAAACTAAGTTCAAAAATGTCCTCCCATGTACGTCGAATGTGTGGTTTTAAAATCAGATAAAATGGAATCAATAAAAGCAATTATATCGAGCGATCTGTAATTAGAAGGTTTGTAACGTTGTCGTATTGAAATGTGTTTGAGCATAAAATTGGTAGCAGATCTATTATAAAGGTGTTCATTATATTTAAAGCCAATACGGTTCATGAATGAATGACATCCGATCGCATGATCGACTATTCCAGAAATATTCATGCTAACCATGGAAACAAAAGGTATCGACTCGCTTTGTTTCCTGATTTCTGTCTCCGCATGAATATAAACAACTTTTACAATTAGATAGGTGATATTTCATGAGTGTTTGGTGACAAATAAAAAGATTTTAAAGTTAGTCCCTCCGTTCTACCAATCGCTGATTATTTTCGCAAGGCATGAAGGCTCTTCTATTCGAGATTTTTCTTTATTTTACGTCGAGTAAACGACTTTTTTTAAAGCTCATATTAAGTAGTGAAGCTTGTCGATCAATCGAGAAGCTTGTCGGAAACACGCAATATTGCTGGAAGTCCGTAGAGACCTTCCACATGACGTTGGATATCCTCCAGTAGAGATGGGAAAACCGCTCTTTGTAAGAATCGGATCAAAACCGCTTACTCAGTGGAATGAATCAGCATCCGAATCCTTCACTGAAGGCGGCGCAATGCCGAAACGCGTTTGACACGTTGACGAAGGATTCATCCTTCTTTTTTAATTGGAATTTATTATTAGCAGTAATAGAAAAAGGTTGAACAGTTCATCATATAACCTTTTAACAACGTAACTACGTTTACATTCACTATTTTTCGTGGTCCACTTGACCAATTAATAACATTCAATTAATTAAGGTTTTAAGTTGAGATAAAAAAGTCAGTGTCACGAGCGGGATTCGAACCCACGACCTTCGGCTTGATACGCCGCTACTCTACCTCGGGCACTAACTTCCCATCTCAACCCCACCTTTTTGAATTTTCCCTCCTTTTAGCCACTTTTTTTCCATTTTTTTAGCCAAATTGGATTTTAAATTGGTCAAAAATGACAAAGTTATGGCAAAAAGTTTGAAAAAACGCATTCCGTTTGCTTCGTTGTTAATTTCAATAATTTGCTTCTATACTAAAGTAAAAATTAATTTGCTTTATTGGTTACATTCTGTCATTGTTTGTCAAACTCGCATTATGGGAGCAAATCTTAATTCCAGGAAGCAAATAAATTTTGCAATTATACCTATTAGTTAGATTCAATATGCCTTTCAAAATGAACCGAAGAGCACATTTTTCCGATCAACAGCAAGTTGATATGTACGACTGCTAAATAAAGTAAATAGGGAACCAAATTTTTTTTTTCATGATGTGTCAAGATGTATAGGGTCGTATTTGAAATATTGAAGTTTAATTGGGCTGAGGTATCCTGAATAATTTTTCTCCAAAAAAGGTAAAAATTTGACAAAAAACTAAAAAATATATATTTTTTTTTATAGCGTCATTGGTTCAAGACAAATTTGCCCGGGCCATCTACCAAGGACACCAGGCGTAGTAATAATAGTTGTGTATACCTAGTTTGTGTTGAAAGTGAATATATTAGATATCGTGAATGGATGGCCGAATACCGAGTACCCCAGCGATCATCAATTAGGTTAGTTGTTTAAAATGTGTAAAGGGTGATGGAGGAATATCGAGTACTCATTTAATTCATTCAATGGTATGTAAATAGGAGTAGTTACTAAATTGTCTTGTCTATTGACATCACCCACCGCTCGAAGCCCAACCTCGGTGGCTGGACGGATAAGACAGAAATCTGCACTTGGACTGCCAACATCCGGGATGGGTGATTCTCGAGTCTGCCAACAGTTTACTGTGAATAGCAAAAGCTGGAAGTGCCGGGGAGTACGAGAATCGAATAGAGTAAACTCCGCACATATCTGTATGTATATGTACGGATTTGAAGCTATAAAAATCCAAATATATGTATTCAAATTCTTCAAAAGTTAAATATGAAGTTTTTTGTTTTTCAAAGGCAACCTATATTTTCAATTACATATTCATAAAGCCCGTTGGATATATATGAAAAATGGCGAAAACTTTTTGAAAAATCAGTTCACAAAATGGTTATATATACCTTTCTCCGTCAACTGAACCCCTTTTAACGTCAAATTAACGTTTTCAATTTCAAATAACCTTCCTTAACTCCAAATCAGCCCGTTTTAATTTCGATTTTGTTGTATGAAAAAGAGGGCAGTACTGCCCGGATTCAAGCGGAGAGTCCAGATGGCCTATCTGGCTGGTCTCGGGGGCCGTCAGCATTCAAAGTAATCCTTTTTGATTAAAGACTTTAAAGCATCCCAAAACTTAGGAGATGGTCTGAATTTGAAATTAACACTTTTTTACTTTTAACTTATCATTTTTAATTTCATATCAACCAGAGTTGGGCAAAATCTAACTAATTCAATCATGATTAAGAATTTTGATTGAAGTTTAATCATGACTGAATTAGTCATGAGTAAATTAATCATTATGTGATTTAATCATAATTAATTCAATCATGAGGTATGACTAAATCATACAATGATTAATTTACTCATGACTAATTCAATCATGATTAAACTTCAATCAAAATTCTTAATCATGATTGAATTAGTTTGATTTTGCCCAACTCTGGCTACAATGACCAACTTACCAAAATCCAACCGATTCCGGATAAAAATTTTGAGATGAGAGTCGTGCTCAAGGCCAACCTTCAAAAATTGTTATCATAAACTAAAACCAAAGTAACATAATTAGTCTACATGTCAATTTTATTACAATCAAAACCCCTAGATGGTGTATTTTCCAAATAATGTAGAAATCTCTCCTTTTAAGTGGAATACATTTTAATTCAAAGAAATATTTTTTACATTGCTCGGTTATGGAAACATATTTACTTTTCAAAGCGTAGCTTGTTATAGGATTTTATTTTATTTTATTATTATTATCATTATTTTTTGGATTTTCATAACAACGTAGTTTTACTTATAATTGGAAGATTGATTTTTGTTAAATAAGGTGTTGAAGGATTTTCGTTTTGATGAAATAAATTTCTGTTAGAAATTTTTTTAAAACCGATGAAGTGTATTTTTCATTTTTTGAGCACCCATTTGAACATGATTTATCGAAATTTAGTCATGAATAACTAAATTGTGATTAAATTAGTCATGCCTCGTATTTAATTACTAGTCATGACTAATTTAGTCATCAATCACATATGGCGACTAATGACTAAATTAGTCCCTTACTACCAATCATGACTAACGGTCTGAGAGATCAATCATTAATCATTAGACATGACTAATTTTTGCCCAACACTGCTACAGAGAAGCGTGACACGGCGCTCATCAGTGCAAGGTAAAAGGTCCCAGGTTCTAGTCCATTCGACATTCTCACAATTTTTTTTCTTCAAAAAAGGCCGGTACATCGAGAGTTGTTATGAACTCCGCTGTTACACAACCTCCTTCAAAAAAAGTACAGAACACATATAAGAACAGAATAAGTATTTTGTTCGAACTTTTGTATGGTCGAACAAAAATAACGTTTTTTAATTCTTAATTTAGAAGAATATTCCTTTATTTTCATAGTTAATTTTATAACTTTTTAAATTTAATTGTATTAAGTTTTATATCGTCTTCTTAGAACCCAATTATTTTTATGTATAAATAATTCGCAAATATAGAGGAATTTACGTTACGTATTTATATTTCATGCCATCTCCGAAGTTTTTCCAATGCTTAAAAAAATGGGTTAATTTTTAATTAAAAGAATTAATCTGAAGTTTAAAAAGGTTAATTCAAGTATAAAAACGGCTACTTGAAAGCAAAAAAGGTTAATTTGACTGAAAAAAGTTATAGGCAAAAATAACGCACAATAACAGATACATAGTAACAGAATACGTATTTTGTTTAAATTTATTTTACGCTTGATCAACAATTAACTTTACGTTCTTTGAATTCATAAAATACCGATTTCGGGATCTATTGAAATGTGTCAGGATAATAGATATTAGTTATATACTTTACATATAGTTTACAAAATCAATGATAAATTATGTCCGAATTCTTTCGCCATTTCGCCTTTATTCTGTTAGGGGATTATTTATTTATAACATTTGTCCTTCGCAAAGAAGGAGAAACAAAGGTAGTTGTACAGCTATGGCAAGAAACTTGCCGGCCCGGAGTGAAGAACATTCGGAATCCTAAAGTAGATTAGGGTGGCATTACTTCAACTAGAATCTCCAAGTAGTCCGCTCCTTGCTTTCTTCAAAAACTACTCGAAATGTATAGAAAATAGAATTTAATTTATTTCCCGGAGCAAAGCACACTCCACTCTGTGTTGATTTCAAAGTCTTTTTGATGAATAGTTAAACTAAAACGGTTTTGAGCGCTGGAAGAGGAAGATGGTTGCCTTACATGTTTATTCATTTGATAGAAATTCATTGGGCCTGTCGAATGCAATCTTACTATCTGATTGGCCTAGCTACAGCTATTTGTTGTAAAATTGTCTGAAACGTTTGCCAAAAAATAACCAAAAACGACGGAGAACCAGAAACAATATATATATGCTCACACCCAAACAAGCACACGCACACACGCGCACACACACACACACACACACACACACACACACACACACACACACACACGCACGCACGCACGCACGCACGAACANACAACAATATATATATGCTCACACCCAAACAAGCACACGCACACACGCGCACACACACACACACACACACACACACACACACACACACACACACACACACACGCACGCACGCACGCACGCACGAACGCACGCACGCACACACACACACACACACAAAACAACAGTTTACTTACTCTCCTTAAGAAAATGTGTAGTCCGCCAGTCCGCCAAATCTAACAAATCTCTGTCTATACATGCCGTTTGTTTTGACAAAAGGTAAATAATGCCTTCAAGAGTCTGATAAGACTCTACGTCACGATTTATGAAAAGACGATGGGTAGATAATTAACCTAATTGTAAAAAACCTCGGATTTTCATTTCCAACGTGATGTAACAAATTGAAAAATTAAACTGGCTAACCTATTTTGGAATTAGAACGGAGAAGGTCTAAATGCAAATAAAGACGACTTGAAAGAAATATAATAATTTTTCAGAAGTAAGAAGATGTAGGAAGGATGAGCCATTTACTTTGAGGTGACATCCTCAAGAGTCACAGACAGTACACGCTGTTACAAATTCTGCACGTTTATCAGTTTGTTAAATATCCACGGATCCAACATGCGACAATACAGCCAAAAACATGATTATGAGAAATGCGAAAATAATACTTTATCACCTAAATGTTGAAACTGTATTTGTACCAAGAAAAACGAAAAACAGTGTCGAAACGCAACGGACACCCCACTGTTGTCCTGGAAGTCTCTTGAAACTACCATCACTACCTACTGAGAAGACACCTCTCCGGAATGGGTATATTACCAGATCCCTTTTGCCGTTTTTGCGAAATAAAAGAAGAAACGGCAAGGCACTACTTCGCAGAGTGTGATGGGTATGCTAGGTCTAGATTTGAAAACTTTGAAGGAGAGGACATCACCAAATCACTCCCCGAGATTAAATGGTTCAAAATCTTGGGGTTTGTGAACAGGTCCAAGAGATTTATGCAGGACACGTGAGCCGACCAAGTCCCGGACCTTTTAGGGATGGGGTACGAGTCAACCCAGACTTTTAACCCCTCGAGTCGTGGTCGCCCACCCTGCATTATATGTATATGTACCATCACTACGTACCTTCGTTTGGGTATATATTAGTTATAATTTACAGTCTAATGTCAGGTTAGGTCTCCATTCAGCGGTTGCTTGGCATACGAAGATGAGTTGATGGCTAACCTCTTCCAACATTTTCTAAGGCAAAACCGTTGATGGTATGGTCCCGATGGGTAATCAACAGCTTACCAATGTCGATTAGTTCGAGAGGAGGCAGAGGCAACAGAGCATCTGCAATTTCCCTGCAGTAGTCAGCAAAAGGCTGTGGCACCTAAGAAAGACATTCCTGAACATAAGACGTTGAAACCTTTCTAATGAGGAGAATTCTAGACCTTGTTAAAGGAACGGAAATCTTTCGGAAAAATTAATATATAGTTCCGACACTATAGACGAAAGTTTAAGTGCAAAATAGCACAATCACATTGACTCCTAATTAAAAAATAAATATTGTAAATAATTATAATAAAAAAACAGGCTTAAGCTATTATTACTTTTTATTTAATATTTCAATATGGAGAAAAACCACTCATTTCATAATGTTGGACACGAAGTTTGAATATGCAGACTAACATGAGTTGATAATGGTTGTTCTCCCATGTGATATTTTTCGGAAATACGTCAAATGACTACTTCATAAACAACCGCCTTAAACAGCTATTCTCAGGGGAAAACCGAACTTAGGTTGTTTAATCGATGATCTAACCTAGTAGATTGATTTAAAAATAATTTTTTAAAAGTCGTGTTGACAGCAATGGCAAGAGGTAACGGCAAGGTAAAATAAAGTAACTCACGAGTTGGATGCAAAAAAGCAGTATACTGTACTAAAAATTAATTATTGATAAAATCGGCCGACTGTTGTAATTATACAGATCGAGGTTGTGGTCAAGGTTGGGGTGTTTCTTAATCCATTGAAGGTAATAAAACAACATCAATCGCCTCCTTTTTAAGAAAAACAACTACGAACAAGTCGGTAATGTTAATACAATATTAATTTGTTTTAATTTGGCCCTATTTCTAAACCAGAGCAATTATTCAGTGATTTATAATCTTATGTAAAGTGTATTTCGGCTCAAATATACCGCTGATCTAACCACTTGACTTTGATATCTCTGAGACACCAACTTATCATCTCAATCTCCAATTTTTTTTATTGTTCAATTAATTAAGGTTTTAAGTTGAGATAAAAAAGTCAGTGTCACGAGCGGGATTCGAACCCACGATCTTCGGCTAGATACGCTGCTGCTGTACCACTTGAGCAATCGTGACTTCGATCCCCTCGGGCACTAACTTCCCATCTCAACCCCACCTTTTGAATTTTCCCTCCTATTTGCCATTTTTCAAATGTCGTGTAATCGGATTGGATTCTCGGCGACAAATGAAATGGCGACGGAGAGCTTTAGTGAAGTGTACTTCATTTCAATTCATTTAATTCACTATTTTTCGTGGTCCGCTTTACCAATTAATAACGTACAATTAATTAAGGTTTTAAGTTGAGATAAAAATGTCAGTGTCATGAGCGTGATTCGAACCCACGACCTTCGGCTTGATACGCCGCTACTCGCCCACTTGAGATGGGAAGTTAGTGCCCGAGGGGATCGAAGTCACGTTAGCTCAAGTGGTAGAGCAACTGCGTATTTAGCCGAAGATCGTGGGTTCGAATCCCGCTTGTGACACTGACTTCTTTATCTCAACTTAAAACCTTAATTAATTGAACATTATTAATTGGTCAAGCGGACCACGAAAAATAGTGAATTTTTTTATTGTATTGAGCCGAATGTCGTGGGTTCGAGTCCCGCTTGTAACACGAATCTTTTCGCCTTAACCACACTTTACAGAAAAATTACAAATCACTCTTAATACAATGTTACGTTCTAATTATTAACATATTTTTGATTATTTAGATTTGTTCTTTGTTGTTTTTGTTTAAAAAAAGGAAGATAGATGTTTTATTGGCTTTTATGTTTTGGATAAACTAATAGTTTTATGCAAAAGGTGTATGGTGGAGTAATGAACTAGGTGGTAGCGAAAGTAGTAAAACGGTAGTTTTATTACAACGAGAAGTATGATAATATTATTTATTTCTTTACTTATATAATTAGAAATGAGTGTACACGTCACTATAATAATGTGAACAGAAAAATCAAACCAATCTTGATAATATTCCTTAAATCTGGTTTTTTACTTAAGTTATAAAGCGGTTTGTGCTTGCCGAAATTCATTTAAGTTTCATCTAGATCGTGAAAGCTTTTTGCGTTGGTTAAGAGCATAACTGGTTTAGGGCGCCGTTACAGAATTCGTTATAGTTTCAAATGAGATCCAAATTTTGTTTCAAAGATAACGGACCCATTAAACAAGACGTCGAGAATGGTCCATTTTGAAATTTTGTATATTTACAATAATTTAGAGCAAAAGGTGAGATTTACTCCAAATAATTTGAAAAGCTTATGATATTGTTTTTTAAACTTTAATCTAAAAACTTTTTTATGTGCGGCATCTGATTTAATTGTTATTTAATACAGTACGGAACAATAATATTTAGTAATAATATATAGGCAGCCAAGTTGATAAAAATTAAATTATATGTTCAAAGTTTCCACTTTTTGAAGATTGCAAACCAAAGAAAATGAACCTTTTAAACATTTAAATTTAATTTTTAGAAACTTGCTGGTATTTCTTATGTTCACTTTTGTACTGAAGAGCCGTTTTTGTTTACTGACATCCGTTCATTTTTTATTTTAATAAATTATAATGGAATTCAGTAATTTTTGTTGTATATTTTCCAAAAAATGTGGCTTACCAGTTGTACTGTCCTGAGGAAGGCGAAATACTTAATAATAATCAATCTTTATTGAAAAGAAAATATAAAAAAAAAAGAAAATCAAAAGATAACACCTTTTTTTTAAATTCGAAGACGAATAATATAAAAAAGCGTATAATTATAAAAGTAGTTTTTTATTCATCCATTACAGCCTGCTTTCCGTAAATATATATCCTTGTGGAGGATGGCAGGAGTAGTGAAATTATTAATTTTTTATACTAATTATTATCATAATTATAATAAAACATGTAAAAAATAATAGTAATTTAGAAAAACACTGACTTTGAAAAACTTAATCTCTCGCGTCAAGAATGAATAAGGGGGCTTCGGTGGCCGCAACGGTTTAGGCGTTGACACGGCGTTCATCTCTGTAAGGAAAAAGTCCAGGGTTCGAATCCAGCGCCCGTACATTCGAACCCTACATACTTACAAATGGGCTTTGTTTCAGAAACGTTCATGTAACCTCGTAGTTTAAATACCCTCGTAAACTAATATTTAATCAAATGCATGAATGTAAACATTTTTTGTAATTGACTAAAGTTCTGAAATTTTTGAAATTAATTCTAAAAATTA
Organism: Cimex lectularius; assembly: GCF_000648675.2. Classification (NCBI taxonomy): domain Eukaryota; kingdom Metazoa; phylum Arthropoda; class Insecta; order Hemiptera; family Cimicidae; genus Cimex; species Cimex lectularius. Next base: position 1,159,572 of record NW_019392712.1, read on the forward strand.
TATAATTTAGTTGCATTTATTTTGGTGAATCCTGGCAATAGTTCAGTTTTGTGTAATGTAAGTTTAAGGCTTTATAAAATAATTTATATTCAAACGTATGAAGACGAACTTTGTGTTATATATTTTTCGGTTTATTTAAAATTATTTTTCGTAGACAATATTGAGTAACTTTTACGGCGCGTAATATATTTTTGCTAGTTCCTCACAACTCCGTAACATTTTTCGAGTAGATGAATGGAGTTAATCGCTGGAAGAAACATTAACAATCTCAGATACTTTGATGGCTAGGAGGAGCCTTATGACGAAGTTGAATGAAAAAGGCAAGATTATGGCAACCAGCTTGATAGATAACTGGCAAAGAGAGGGCGAAAATGTGGAGGCAGTGAAAAAATTTGAATTTCTAGGCGCAAAGATTACTACAGCGCTGACTGTAGCCAGGAGATCAGAAGACGTCTTGAGTGGAGAGGTTAATCTTGATAAAACAGTTGAGAGGAAAGACATCACTGACAACAAAGGTCCGCATAGTTAAAGGAATGGTATTCCCAGTAGTAACCTATGACGAGAGCTCGACCATAAGGAAGGCTGAGCGAAGAACATAGATGCTTTTGAACTGTGTTGGAGGAAATTCTGAAAGTGTCTTGGAATGTAAAAAGATCAAACCATCTCCAGGAAATAAAGCCAGATGGCTCACTTACGGGAATTATACCAAAGACAAAACTGACGTAGAAGAAGAAAGAAAAAAATAGTATTGAAGTAGTTGCAATTTTACAAATAATAAAATAAAAGGAAAGTACAAAAGTGATATAAAAAAAAGAAGGAAAAAGAAGTAAACAAACAAACCACACGGCATGCTAGACGGAAGTACAGGTCTCTAATTGATTTGATTTGATTTTTCAATTGGGACATTAATACAGCTCTATAAGGAGTAGCCAACTGGTAGTATTGCTTCATCTGGACCACCCAGCAGTCAAAAAGCCTCATCCGGCATAAGTGTTTGGCAGTTGAAAGCATTTCTCTGAACTGACTTATTGTAGGATATGTACATAGAAAATGGTATCGATCCGCTCGTTGGCACGTGTTGCTGAGAGAACATATCTCAGCAGCAGTAATAGTATAAAGCTTAGCGTTTAACAAGACAAGTTGACAACGCAGCCTAAATAAGCATCTTGTGGTGTATAAATCCATTGCAGGTTCCCTTGATAGGCTTAAGCACTTCAGACTTGCTTCTAGCTCTTTGTCAAGTGTAAAGGTTTGAGAACGTCTTTTGGCCTTACTAGCCAACTTATTTTGCCCAAAAAATCCTCCTCTTTATGGTTTAGGTCGCCACTATGTTGGGAAGGCGTGTCTCTGCCATATTAGCGATTTTTACGATGCAATTCAAGTTCAAACTCATGTTGTAGGTAGATACTGTACAAAATTTCCATTCCCTAGCGAATAATGTAATTGGGGTGTCTTGGAAGATGAAACAACATTCTTACAAACATATGCAAAACACTCTACCATCCCAACTTCAGTATACCCCCAGACTTGGGCCGTGTAACATAACACAGTTCTTACTACAGCGTATAATCTTTGTCAATGAAAATATACTAGGGTTTGCGATCTCTTCCTTTCAAACGCAAATAGGTTAGGCGGTTGGAGTGGTGGTGGTGGAGGAAGCGGCGGCAACGTTGCCAGATTTAGGAGATTTATGAGAGAAATGTTCCACTCAACACTATCAAAGTCGATAAATTTTGCAACACCGCCTCCGCCTCCTCTTCCACTACGACTACTGTCTAATCTTACAACCATCTCCGCCTCCTCCTGTACCTGGACATATATACTTCCCCTATTCACACAATGTGAATAAGACAGTGAAGAAGTTGATGCTAGGGAAAGTGGAAGGCAAAATGAAGAGGGGACGATAAGTGGATGTATATATTCTAGAGGTGAAGGACTGACTCAATCATGGGGCAACTGTGGATGTTCTTCTCAAGTTCTCATGGAGCCATGAGGTCACGAAAGTCGGAAGCGACTGAACTATCAAACAATTGACCTACATCTACACTTGAGAGTTCTATCAGGTCGATCTCTTCGATCTCTAAGATCATTACTAGCGAATTATTAAAACTATTATAATAGTTTCAAAGTCTTGATGAAGGAAATATATTCACCGGAAGCACGCCGAAGAGTTTAATGTTTTTTATGTGAAAATTATAATATGAAAGCCTGATATCAATTACATTCTGTTACACATTTTAATGCCATCATATAAATATTAGCCATTTTAGCTATTGTTTTGTTTATGTTTTCATTATATAATATGTGAGATTAAGGATACATTGTTAAATTTAATGCAGAACATTAGCAATTGTTGTGTACAATTGTTTTTTCTGTTTGCCAAATAGATAAATTTCCAAGTGTGTTGAATAATAAAAAAAATTGTAGGTGCAATAAACAAAGAAAAAGGAGGTGTAATTTTGTAATTCTGCGCAGAAAATAATACTTTATATAAATAGTAAATATAGGTTTGGGATCGGTTGCGGTTCTAGTGGATGGTATTAGCGTCATAGTGACATATGGTGGAGAAGTAGCTTCAAGGTATCCAGTGATTAATTGCTGCCAATACGTTCTCTACTCGTTTTATGTACCATCGATGGAAGATCCAGAGTCGGATTCTCCCCTCGGTTCGCATCTCCGGCGTACGCTTCGCCCCATCCCCTTTACCATTCTTGCAACATTTATCTTGGCTCTACTCTTCCCAAATTGCCCGTTATACTTCACTTTCAAGTGCACGACTTATGGCAGAGGGACTTTGTGAAATTTCTCCGAAACCGCCCGATTGCGGGGTCTAAATGTGAAAAGAAATTGATATTCAAACTCCATACAGCGTGGTTTCCACCTTTAACATTCATTATTTTCACTACCACCTGCCTCGATTATTTGCCCTCACGGCGGTTAATTTTCCCTTTCTAAATTAATTTAGTATGTTTCATTTATTTTTATAATATTACACTTAAATCTTTATTTATATATTCATTTTGACACGAATTTTGCAAAATTTTGTACTTTTCTGTTGTTCAAAAGGCCCAAAGCCCCTGAATAAAAGTCAATTTCTTCTTCTACTTTTCTTAAGAATATTCTTCTCATGTGAAAGTAGGACGTTTTATGCAGTATCTAACATCTTTTAAAGGATTTTCGTTTTTCATTCAACTACACAAATACACCCCTTAAACGTATATCCAACGATCATGGATAGTCTTTAATCAAATTACTTTTCTCGTAAGAAATCGAATGATATAAATTATATCATTCATTAATTTATTTATTATTTACTTACTTCTTTACATATTTATGTTTTTTTTTCGGAAAATGATGGAAGGGAGTAGCGGTTATTTTTCTATTTTGCAGGAATAAGAGAACAAACGAAGAGAGACATCTTTGCGGCAACCTTAAATTCAGAAATTTTACAAAGAAAAGTAATAAATTATCCTTCCTTTATGAACTCTTCTTAAATGAAAGGCCCATATAGGCGATTAAACTGAGCTTCTTCGTTGATTTAAATACTAATAAATTGACCGTGGTCCAATGGTAGCGGTCTGATTCGAAAAAGACGAGAGAGAAAGAGAGAGAGAGAGAGAGAGAGAGAGAGTAGTTACTGTGATTATTGCCTGTTTAAAAGTAGAGCCTATTACAAAACCAAAATATATAACATACGTTTTGTAAGAAGAAGCTAAATCTAAAACCACCCACTATAAAAGATGAAGCCTTAACTTACTCCAAAGAAAGAAAGTACTTAGTTATAACCCTTTTATCCATTTAAACATTGGCGGTTTGTTCAGTACGTACAATATATATACCAGAGTTAACATAGAAGAAATAAATGTTTACATCACGTAATACCAAGATGATAAATAAATAAATTCAATAAGTGAAAAAGAAAATATTATAAAAATTTACAGCGTACTATTCAAGACACTGTTAGCGGCGAGACGGAGCGACGGCTAAACAAAAATTATAAAATATTTTCTTTTTCACGGTTTCAAAACCCATCACTCATGAGTGGTCATTGTATGAATTATGCACGGTACTACAACGCACGAGAAAGCTCAGAAAATTTGCACGGTGATCAAACAGTAAGTGAGCGTACTGCCAAAAATTGGTTCAAAAAGTTTGCTTCTGGGATTGGGAGGATTAATCATGGTATTAAAACACAAAATTCTAGAGAGAATTAAAATAAGTGAGATGGCGATATCGGTACCGGAAAAAAATGAGAGAAGTCTACATAAGTCTACAAAGTTCTAATTCGACATAGAAAATAGAGACTTTGGAAGAAAGTTAGCCTCAAGTTTAATAAACGGGCCCTAATACTGGACATAGATGGATCGAAGATGAAACAGAAAGTAGGGATAAAAGGGGCGCACTATCCCCTAGCAAAACCCCTTGGACTGACCTCAACAATTTTCCGAGCCGAGATCCATGCAATACAAAATTGTGTAAGGAGTTAATAAAGAAAAATATGAAAGGTGAACATATTTATATACTACAATTAATTAAGGTTTTTAGTTGAGATAAAAAAGTCAATAGCACGAGCGGGATTCGAACCCACGATCTTCGGCTATCGTGACCTCGATCCATTCGGACACCAACTTCCCATCTCAACGCCACCTTTTGAATTTTCCCTCCTTTTTGCCATTTTTCAAATGTCGTGTAGTCGGATTGAATTCTCGACAACAAATGAAATGGCCAAGTAGAGCTTTAGTGAAGTATACTTCATTTTAAATCATTAAATTCACTAATTTTGCGGTCCGCTTGGCCAATTAATATATTACAAGTAATTAAGGTTTTTAGTTGAGATAAAAAAAGTCTATGGCACGAGCGGGATTCGAACCCACGATCTTCGGCTAGATACGCCGCTGCTCTACCACTTGAGCTATCGTGGCCTCGATCCTCTCGGATATCAACTTCCTATCTCAACGACACCTTTTGAATTTTCCCTCCTTTTTGCCATTTTTCAAATGTCGTGTATTCGGATTGGATTCTCGACGACAAATGGCACGAGCAGGATCGAGGTCACGATAGCTCAAGTGGTAGAGCAGCGGCGTATCAAGCCGAAGATCGTGGGTTCGAATCCCGCTCGTGCCATTGACTTTTTTATCTCAACTAAAAACCTTAATTAATTGTAATATATTAGTTGGTCAAGCGGACCACGAAATAGTGAATTTAATATTTATATACTGTCAGATAGCTGGTAGGCATTGAATGTATATGCTTTCAACTCCAAATTTGTCTGGGAATGCCTAAACTGCCTAATGACTCTGGGAAAACAAAACAAGATTACCTTAACGTGGATTCCCGGACATGAAGGTATTGACATGAACAGGCTGACCAACTAGACAAATAGGGGCAGCCCTCTTACCGATGGGACAAAAACCAATACTAGGTATACCGGAATGTGTGCTTAAGTGGAACTCGAAAAATGGCTTGAGAAAGAAAAACTGAAACGCTGAATAAAAGTATTAGGTATGAGGCAAACTAAGATATTCATAAATCTTTCTCAAGGAACTCCACTTTCTATCCCGAGGCAGGATTTGAGAAGAATTATAGGCTTCCATACTGCCCAATCCCCTCTTAACTATCACCTAAAGAAGATGGGTAAAGCAGAGACAGAAACATGCCGACTCTGTCAACAAGAACCGGAGAGATCGACACATATCCTTGGTGAATGTGAAGCAGTAACGTGGTTACGGTACAGCCGCTCCAGTAACGCTATTCTCACACCAAAAGAGGGGCGCGAAAGTGTCTTACATAAAAAAAAATGTGCTTTCCAAGGTATGACTATAATTTATAGGCGTTCCACAATAGATCTGTATAGGTCCTAGTGGAGAAAAGCATTTTTAAAATCCTTAATCAACCCCCCCCCCCCAACCTAACAAAAGACCCAAAATATTGTTTAATAGTTTTATAGCTTGAGGAGTTTTGACACCCTGTAAGTCAAATGATAGAACTAACTAATTAAAATGAATGTTGCTTCTTGCGCTCTCTTCTCTATTTGAAGTAAGTTGGTACAAAAGTTGAAATGAAAAGACGATAAAAAGTTAAGGCTTTATCGTAGATATCGGCTCTATGGTCATTTAATTTTACCTGTCACAAAGTCTAAATCAGTACATGAAATATCAACGATTTCATTTTGAACCCGATATGACAAGTGTTACGAGGAAGTACACTCGTGTTTTTTTCTCACAAATTCAATAAACACCCTCCAGAGATGGTATTTTTCCCTGTTTTAAATCTATTGAGTTCACACTTCCTTGATCTCCCTACAGTGACTGATGAGAGTCAGTTTATTTGCAATTATTTCACATGTGTGTTTGAATACAAAGATTAAAAATTATCTGTGGAAGTACAGTTATGCAAATTCAATCGTATGAATGAGATGACGAATACACGAACGCATTTCGTAGGACGTAGGATGGTCATTCCAAACGACCTGAATCTGTATGTACTATTTGCTTTCAAATTTATTTACTTTAAGGAAGTAGTTTTGAATGAGATAATAATAATGATTACTATTTCTCAGAAAGGAGGTCGCGTGCCATTTTCTTTATTACGATTGTAGATTGTAGGGTCTGTTCGACAGTGTTTGAGCAAGACTATTCCACCTATATCACAAGCTGAGGTTCATCCAGTCCAACTCTGTGCACAGGAGTTGATGAAGAAGAAAGGTGCAAGGATCAGTCGGACTTTCCGACATCTATAAATTCTTATTCTTTTAGCTCCAAACTTGTCTGGGAATGCCTAAATTGCCTAATGGCCTTAGGACAACACAACTAGGTTACTTTAAGGTTGGATCCGGGAAGTGAAGGTATAGAAAGACATGCTGACCATTAGCTACAGCAGGGTCAGCCCTGTTGAACCTTAACTAGGTATGTTAGTATGTTATATTTGCTAGCTAGAAAAATGGATTGAGGAAGAAATACACAAGGATCTACTAGCGATGAACCAGGCTAAGAAAACTTATAAATTTACAAACACTCCCATTCACACTCTTCTTTTCCCCAAAAATATAACAAAAAACGCAAACCTTCAGAAGAAAACAACATGGAAACCAGCACAACAAAAACAAAATACTAACAACCAACAAATAATTTAGAGCTTCTTTTTGTACAGGTAGGTATTAACGCAGCTCCACATACGACAGAATGGTGTTCTGCCGCAGCATTGGTGTAGAGACAGCTCAGCCCCGAGGAGCCAAGAAAACCTCGCTCCCCGCTTGCCCATTCCGAGTGGTCGGGCCTGCATTAAGCATCAGACTGTATGCCGCGCGCAAAGGGGTACCTAAGCCGAAATACATCAGCCCGGTCTCCCCCGCACTCCCTAGATAGAGAAGGCCAATCTATCTCCCAGAGTATTGGGGCTTCTCCAGCGTAGAAACTACCGGATCCGCTCAGGCCGCGGTTTTGTTTAAAGTGGAATTTCTAACTCTCCCTAGAGGAGTACCGCCTACGGTAAAAGCCTCCAATCGAGCTCAGCCTACATCTACGTGCAAAGCATACTCGAGTACGAGCACTTCCCGTTCCCTTCCGCCACTACTCACGCTTTCGAAGGACTTTTCAGCATAATCATAGAGTCCTCAACGCTTGTACGCTACCGTCCGATCCGCCGTATCCCGTGAGACCGGGTGTATAACGGTGGTCAAACGCAAGTTTCGTGCAAAGGTCACAGGTAGAAGACAGCCTCTTCTCTAAGTTTCCGCCAGGGGCGTCGCCACGTGCCACTACGAATCCATTCCAATTGTAACAGGGGCTGAATTTTGGAACATTTCTGTTATCCCGATTACTCATCGTCAACAAGACAAGAGGATCTTTAACGTCCGCACCTAGCCTATTCGGCCTTATCGGACGTTTTGATTCTCAAGATGAGAGCTGACGCACTTCTGCATACGACGGAAAAGTGTTACCGCCGCAGCATTGGTGTAGTGGTGTCCCGGCCCCTAAGGGTCAGTAGCCACGCTCTCCGCTTGTCCACTCCGAATGGTCGGGCCCGCATTGTGCGTCGGGTCGTACGCCTTTCTGTTATCCCGTAGTTCAGATGGTTATGCACCCTCCCCCGTCTATGCAGGCAGGATCTGCTACCTTAACCCTCGTGTGCCTCTGATAAGGCACCCGCCGCCCATGCCGACCCAAGGCCGCGACACGAGTACAGCTTGTGCTTTAGAGAGGCTGCCACGCCCTCTGGGCTGCACTTTTATTTTGCGCCCAGACATCCCCCTTGTAACCAAGGGTTGGGAGGGTGTCACAGGATAGAATGAAGGAACCTGGATTGAGAAAGGGACGTGGATGAGGACACGAGGTGGACCTTTTCAGGGTCTCGAGCCTTAACCACATTATACCACCCGTCGTCGCTGTAGTTCCACATCGATTGTGCTACAACTCCCTGGGTGGGTCGAAAAAAGTGACATGAGTTCCTCACTGAAGATGGTTCAATGCGTTTGAGTAATTCAACAAACTCGCGAGTGAAGTCTGGCCCAGAAGTGACCCTATGCCAGTTCAGCATAATTTAACAGTTACTGAAAAATTAAATATATTTCATTAACCATTTTGAGGACATCACTTTAGCAAATGTTCAAAAGTCCTTTATGCTAAGAGAAGATTTTTACAGCCACACTACAAAAATCAATGATGCTGAAAGAAGGCGGAAAATCCGACAGACTTTATTGTGTACATATTTGGTTATAAATTGCGTCGTTTAGGAGTAATTTCAGTTTTATCCCTTACAAGTGGGGCACCCTACGTATATTAATTAGACCACATCACTGCTGGGAAAACAATTTTTAGCCTGTCTCCATAATTAACTTCGTTATTAAAGGCCATTCGTAGAAAAATTCCCAACGATGTTTGGCATTAAAAGAGTGATATTTTAAACAATGATGAAGGCAACAAAAAAAAAGAGAAAAGATTCAATTGTTTCACTGCAAAATATTCTATGGACTTTAAGGGACTAATGATCTATTTTCGACCTAGCGATGTAATAGAAAAGATAAAATAGTGGAGTGAGTACGTTGTGTAAATCGTTTTAGAAAAGTGGTTCCTACTCACAGTTATCATCACATCAGCTCATCATAAGGTTGAACGAATTTACAACCACTTCTCTCGATATGAAATTCTCAATGTTGAACGTGCGTAAAGCGTGAATTATAGATTCCGTTTAGATAAGAGACAAGAGAAGTGTGCGATCCTCAAAAGTGTTGTGTTCCCTAAAATAGAGTGCTTCGGTCCACTGCGGATTGACTGTAAATAGTGAGTACGTATCCACCCTTGTTCTAAATGGTCTGGCAAACGCTTTGTAGGAAATTACTGTTTATTTAAATTTATAAAAAGTTTCAATTGTTTGTTTAAAATTTAAAAGGAAATTTATTGGTTTTAATTATTATTTTCTTGTGTGTTTAATAAATCGTTTTTAAACTTTAATTAAATTTTATTTTAAAAAGGCACCTGATCGGCTGTATTCAGGTTCGATCAAGACCTCTGGGGCTCTGTTTCTTATAAAAAGGATTCAGAGTTGGGCCCGTCTTGCTGAATCGAGAACAGATCGTGACAAAATTGGTAGCAGAGCGTGGTTTTGTACTTATTTTATAAATCAAATTAACAACAAAATGAAACTTTAAAGAGACTAATTTTCGTAAATTTCAATAAACAGTTAAGGATTAAAATATAACTTAATTTATACTAGGTTGACTAAATGCTTTAAGTTGCGTTATGTGTGCCTTTCTTATTTTTTTTGATCATTTATATCTTCTAACACAAAACAGACCTGGTTTATTATGTTTTTGACTAAAAACAGACCTTGGTATTTCTTTTGTAATTTTGTAAAACACTATATATTTTATTAGTAAATACTGTAAGAAAATAATTAAAAATTAGTGAATAATTTGTAGACTTTTTATTTATTACTTAATAAAAATAAAAATAAAATGAATACATCAATTGTTTAGGTTGAGTGAAAAAAACCGTTCGTCAATAATATGGTTACAGATCTTTTGTTGTTAATTTTCCCCAAATGGGTAGTTTTAATATACATTCATTTAAACAAATCGAGGAATGGTTTCCAATATTAATGAAGCCATGCACAGTTGTACTGATATTTTATATACGCCTTTTGGAAAATTTTAGTTTTAAATTCAAGAAGAACTTTCACTTCAGTATTCCGGCAGTATTGTTTTTGTATATATACATATAATGAGACACAATAACAGGACTTTATGTGCCTGACTGGAATGTGTGCAAAGATCAACAGATGTCATAAACACCACCTTGCAAGGAGAAAAACCCTCTTTGCGAAATTTACATCACTGTCCGGTGGTTATTCTCGGTTCACAGTTTAACTATGATCAAACGTAAATTGATTTTAATAAATAATAAACAGAATGTGTTAATTAATATAAAGCATTATGAAATAGTTGTGATTTTTGGGATGTCAAGATAGCCGAGGGAAAATAAGATCACAATCGATTGTGATTAGCAATAGATTGTAGAGGGCTACGGTGAGGTCGAGGGTGTTACAGTGCTGGTGTATCTGGTGAAGCGTAGCTTACCCTACTTCCACTCTCCCGCCCTATAAAAATAAACTCTCTCGGCCCAACCCAAACTTCCGAACAACCCCTAATTCCGTCACAAACTGGATACCGCAATAATACATTGTCCGGCTTCGACCCTCTTTTGTTGTGCCAACCGGATATGTACCAGGTGAACGACAATGAGCACCTCGACGTGTATTGTGCTTTAACAGCAGTGGACTTGTTTAAAACTTCCTAGGGTGTCTTCAAATATATTTTAAATCTTTTTACAAGCTAAAAGTGACTTTTAAGCCTTCGTTTTTGGTGGTTGAGTAACATTTTAGTAGTTTTTAATTTCGACTGCGGCTCATTTCAAAAGTCAATTTATTATGTAAAATTTATTTTATTAATTACACATTTATCGGGCGAAGAATGGCCAAACCTGTGGTCAATGGTTATTAAACCCACCATGATTGAAGTTATGAACTAACTTTCTAAATGTATTAATAATTATTTTTGTTGAACCGGCATAGGTTCATTTATTTGGTCCGTCTTCACCCACGAGCAAGAGTTCACCCTCTAGTACACCAACACCCACCATCATCTCTAATCTAATTATCGAACAAATAATATTTTTCCCAATTTTATAATCAATCATGTCAAATGTGCCTACAATTCAGTCACGGACAGAAATCCCTACAATCATGTAACTAAGAAACGCATCGATAACTTTAAGAGTGGTCTACTGAACGTGGAAATTAAAACATGTATTTGGGACCTAAACAAAATCAACGCACAAATTGATCAGGACATACAATGGTTACAACAAAATTTACCGAGTAGTATTGTAAATACCTTTATAGATAATGAAAGGAGATTTTTCAACAAAAACTTTAATAAAGTAAATTGTAAACTCAACAATAAGTTCACAATTCTGTATTTAGACCAAAAAGGTAATATTAATGAAAACTGTGATAACAAGGAAAATTTTCTAGTCAATCTAACTGATATAAAATTACCAAAAGAAATAGAACGAATAAGTGGTTTAAATAGAAATTTTAATTTACCATATAATTTCAAAAACTTTCCCAACTTGGATATGGTTGTGGGGATAGAAACTCTTGTTGAGAATGTCATCAACAAAGAAATAAAACAAAACTCAAAAAAGAAAACACCCCTCCATATGTATACAAACAAAAATTTCTAGAAATCCTAGCGAACGTTCCACAGGCTACCTTAGCATTTACTGATGGGTCGAAAAGCTCAAATGGAGTAGGAGCTGCTTTTACATCCAATGATAGGAAATATCTTTTCTCTCTTTCCCCAATGTGCAGCAATTTTAGTGCTGAGCTAGTGGCAATACATAAATGTATACATATAATCTGCCCAACAAGTAAAATATTATTAATATGTTCTGACTCGCTCTCTGCTTTGTCAGCATTGAATGATCCCTTTACACAAAACCATCTCATCCAGGAAATATTTGTCGCATTGAAACATCTTTCTCAGAGAGGTATTAGGGTTGTTTTTCTGTGGGTTCCTGGTCACGGCGGCATTGCTGGAAATGAGATTGCGGTTAGGGCAGCCAGAGAGGCAGCCACTTCAGGGGAGTTAATAAGAGAAGTTCCAGGCGACGATTATATTTCAAATATAAAATCAGAAATTTGGTATAGATGGGAAAAAGACTGGCACGATATTGGGGAAAATAAGCTTAGGGAAATAAAACTAACAGTTAAACCTTGGCTGAGTTCAATCAGGAATAACCGTAGGGAAGAGGTGATACTCACAAGATTACGAATTGGCCACTGTAGGATCACTAAGAGTCATCTGAAGGCTAGAGAACCACCCCTGTCTGTCCTTGTTGCAATGAAATTATTACAACAAAACACTTTCTTCTGCACTGTCCAATCTACTCAGCCTACAGACACCACATCTCTCATCCGCAAACCCTCTATAACATTCTAAAAGACGATCCAGATACCATAGATCAACTTTTTCAATATCTTAAGACTGCTGAATTAATGAACAGGATATAAATTAGTGTGGCCTTTGCCATTTGTGTGGGCGGGGGGCCTTGTTCCCTGCGGGTGGCTGCCGGGGGTCGGGCGCGGCGGAGGTTCGAGCGCTTTGCGTATGGGTGAAAAAGAATACCCCGGCTCTTGAAGGATGTGGATGTTCACAGCCCATGCACATCCTTCTGGAGGAGCCGAAACAACATTAGTTCAGCTTCAGCGATAACATCACGCTGTTTATATAGTGCTCGTCCATCTGCAATGCGGCTGGCCCTCCGGGCCTCCTCCTTCCTGGGGCCGTGACCAGAGGGGTCTGGTTCGTGCGGTGGGGAGGCTGCATTGGTTGATGCTTTAAGGCAGCTATGACCCTTAGTGGTTTTATGCCTTTAAAATAAAATAAAAAAAAAAAGAAAAAAGAAATAAAATATGCCACCAGAGCGGATGTTGTAAATATTGTTCGAAACTCTTTAGCCCAACTTAAGAACAAAAAACAGACCCAAATAGAAGTAGAACTTCAGAAAAGTAAAAATTTTTTTAGGGAACATCCAGAAATAATCTTAACCAGGGCGGATAAAGTATATGCAAACGTGTTAATGGCAAGGGAACAATATAGACAGAAAATGAGGGAAATAATGGATGATAAAAAACAAATATGAAGTTATAGTGAATGACCCCACTCCCAAACTTCAAACTACCAACAACAAATTGATAGATAAACTAGTAAATGCAGATCTTATGTCAAAGACTAAAGGGTCTAGCCTAAAAACCTACACAGCCATCCCCCCGAAGATATATGGACTTCCCAAGATCCATAAACCTAATGTGCCTCTACGCCCTATAGTCTCGTGTGTGCAATCTACAAACTGTAAACTGTCTAAATGGGTACATGATGTTCTCTCTGTACATACTGTTAACAATAAGTTTAATGTTAAAAACTCGTATCAAGTTAGAGAAAGAATTCACAATCTGGTCATGAATGATGATGAAATTATAGTCTCTTTTGATGTAAAATCATTGTTTACGTCAGTGCCATTGGGATTGGCAAGTTACATGGTTCAAAAGAGATGGATTGAGATCATGGAGCACTATCCGGACCTGTCCATAGAACTATTTATAGAAACTTTGGAATTTACAGCAATGAATGGATACTTTAGATTTGACGATGAGATTTACAAACAAAAGGATGGTGTAGCCATGGGTCGTGTGTTGTCTCCTGTCCTGGCCGACCTGGTTATGACCGACCTTTTAGAGTGGGTTCTGTTACAATTGCCGTTTGAAATTAAATTATTATTAAAATATGTCGATGACCTTTCAGCATTATACCAAGAGTTTATGTTCAAGAAATGCTTAGACTGTTAAACTCCTACCATGGAGCTCTAAAGTTTACAGTGGAGGAGGAGAACAATGGTAAACTTCCATACTTGGATTTGGTCATTGAAAGAAACGATTACAGATTAACGACCAACTGGTACAGAAAGCCCACTAGCAATGATAGGTTCCTGGATTTTAACTCTTCCCATTCTTTCTCTCTAAAGGTGAACTGTGCCAGAAATTTGATAAACCGAGCTTAGGGCTTGAGCGACTCAAAATATCTGGAACAAAATGTAACCAAGGTCCACAAAATGCTGAAAACAAACCACTACCCGGTGGCACTGGCAAATAGGCTCATAAATGAATTTATGAAATGAATGGAGGGTAGTGATACACCAATTTCATTTAGATCAATCACATATGTTCCTAATGTATCCCGAGAATCAAGAAATTGTTTAAAGATAAGATGGGGGAAATTGGTGTCACGTATAAATTTAAAAATAACCTTAGATGTTTGCATTCAAACCTAAAGGCGAAAGAGCCAATAAGCTCACAGTCGAGTGTGATTTACAAGGTGTCATGTGCGGGTTGCCATATCCAATATGTTGGGCAAACAAAACAAAAAGTAGAAATAAGAATGAACCAACATAGACTGGACTGTATAAATAGAAAGAAAACCACAGGATTGGCAACACATGTGACGGAAAGTGGTCATTTCTTCAGGTTGGACTCCCCTGGGATCCTGGGCAGAGAGTAGGACCTGGAGAGACGACTACTTTACGAAAAAGTCTTTGTTCATGTAACGGAAAACACTTGTAATTTACAAATGGATCGACTGGGCTCCATGGCACATTCGGGAATCCTGCGACTATTCATGAATCGAAATAAAGTTCAAAGTGACGTTGGTGTGTCTAATCACACCGGGATTGATAACAGGGATGGGTCCCTTACCGTGTTATAACCGTCCGATGTGTGTCTCAAATTCTTCGAATCCTTGTACATAGTTGTAGCTAGTTAAATTATAATTTTAAGTTAAAATAACAGTTAAAAAGTTGTATATATATTTATATGATAAAAAAATACATGTACCTGAGATTGAGTATTAACTTATGAAAAAAAAATGAAACCAAAGGATGGACGGATGAGTGTCACTAGACTTTAATCAAGACTGTTTTTGTTTTTAGTATATAGATTAATTTTCACCTTCACTTCAAAAAAACAACAAACATGTGCAATAAATTTAATTTTCCTAACAACTGGGTTAAGTACGTAATTGAATTTTGTAATGTATTTATATAAGATGTGTTATGTAACTCTGTTCATGTAAATTTTGTTTTTAATAAATTAGGCCCTGAAGATGGCGGAACATTCGCCGAAAGCTTGGTGAAACCCAATAGTGATGTTCTTTATTCACCTGTAAAATGACCTCAAGTAGATCCAATATAACATCAGTTTCAACTCTAATCTATTTTTGTATTAACTTAAGGGATAGAGCCCGTTTTTCTTATGAACTGATTTTTCTCCCATTATTCCATCTAACTTCACTCCTATACGATAGTTTTTAATTTTGATACGCATACTTTTCAGGAGAGTATGTACTTTCTTTCTAGGCATCAAACCCTAACCTTTTACCGTATGTCTTTACTTTTACATTGTAGAAAACATTACTTCGACCAATTTGGACATATGGAACAGAGCGGTGGAGCCTCATCAAGCCAACGTCCAACAAATCCAAGTATTCTAGTCAAAAGTACTCAAAAGAATTCTCCAACCTCCTTACTATGTATGCAACTTCACTACCCAAAATGACCTTAATATGTCCAAGAATTTTTCCGTTCCCACTTCCTCAGTTTCACTCCAATCTTTCAACTTATCCTAACCCTACTCCTCAAGTCCTCTCTGCTACTTTCCTCAAATTTACTCAATTTACACACGTGTTCTTGTGAGCTTACAAAAGGTTACCAGGAAGGAGTGCCGTAAGTTTTACAGCTGCAGTTCTCAGGGAGACTCCTCCAGTTCGTGGTATACATGGTGATAAAAAATGTAAGAAATAAACAAAATAATTTCCCAAAGTTAGCTCAAGAATTTACAAGAACTTTGTAGGGGTAGCGATATTTAGATCGTGCTTGGACCTTCCCTTCCAATTTACATCTTAAAAAACTTACACAATTATTTATCTTGTAGTAGGTAGTGGATTGAGTATGTTTTACTTAAAAAAGTAGTGAGTACATAAAAGACGAGAGTCTTCAATAATAAAGTAATGGAAGTTGCAAGTTCTTCCAGGAAAAATGCAGCATAACATTTTGTCCTCCCTCTTGGGAGCGTTTCTAGACGTAGAGAAAACCTTCCAGGCGTGGATTTACTATTTTACAAATTGAAATGAGTGAAACGGCACAGGTTTTTTGAAGCGGCAATGGATACGCGCTCGCGGGTTTTGTTATCACTATATGACGTGCATCGGCCTGACCACCACGTTGTACAGCAGAAGTCCATTGCCCTGTGACAGATTGAACTGGCAACATAGCAGAGGGAAAAGTATGGGAATAGCATGTGAGTTTCTCCACTGAGGAAGACTGAGTATAGACGGACCCAGTCAAAGCCGAAGTGACATTATCTACATGCGTTCACCTACTTGCAATCAAACAGTCTAATGGCTTCTAGTGTCATCATTCAAACAGAAGTTTTTCACTCAAGATATAGCAATACCAACCTTGTTTAAAAGAGATCAAAGCGTGTCTGCTAAGCTAGTGGCCCATACAATCTCTTAAATCTAATTTTTGCCGTAAATTGCCCAAAATCACAAATTGTTAACCATTGCGCAATTCGAGGACCCATTTATCTCTAAGAGCACGTGTCAGTCTGCAAAAACTGCACTAACTGCTTAACCAAATTAGTGTAATGACAAGATGTTGAAGATCAACCCATTTATATCAAAAATTCTAATGTTCACCCATAAAAGAAATATGAAGTCCTGGAGCTGCCTTGTTTTGGTAGCTCAGGAATATCTTTCCTTTTAGACAGTAGTTATCCACCGATCCTACCTCAATCGAGCTCAAGCTTCAAAGGACTTCCCATTATTCACATCGCAACCTAGATTCCTAGTCATCTTAATAGTAAGTTGATTTGAAGGGACGAAACCAGTATTAGTCGAAAAACTTTGAGGTTGATTCCAACAAGTCCTCTTCTGAAACAGTCAACACCTTTGAACCTCCTCTACGCCTGTCAGATACAGGGTTGCCTATAGTTCACAAATTAAGGTCTTTCAAAACCAGTATGTAATTGCTTACATGGTTCATGCTTTCAACCCCCCCCCGCAAAATATACTCTCCATTAATTAATATTTATGAAAGGTATTGGTCGGATAAAAAAGTCAGTGCCACGAGCGGGATTCGAACCCACGATCTTCGGCTAAATACGCCCCTGCTCTACCACTTGAGCTATCGTGACTTCAATCCGCTCCGACACTAACTTCCCACCTCAACCACTCCTCTCGAATTTTCCCTCCTTTTTGCCATTTTTCAAACGCCGTGTAATCTATTTGCTTCTCGGCGACAAATGAAATGGCCACTGACTTTTTTTTTATCTCGACCAAGACCTTTCATAAATATTAATTAATTGAAGTTAATTGGTCAATCGGATCACGAACTGTAAATGACTCTCCATTAAGTACAAATATGACTTACCTCTCCTGGAAAAGAGTAGCCGTGAATCTTGTGCTCAGAGCCGTGCTGGTTTACAATTCCGTAGTGGATGTAAAACTCTTCGAATTGGTAGCGATAAGCTAGCGGACCTCCGGTTATGTTTATATGGTGTTTTGTATCTTTGTCCACCCTGAACACTAACGACTGGCCCGTATTTAGTAGTGTCCCACTGACCTAAAGCAAAAGATTGCATATTTGAGTGTTCACAGGGTTAAATATATATGTGTATATACTCACTTTATATTTGTCAACATCTATATGCCTTAAATAGGGATCAAACAGGAGTTTATGCGGTTCCACGTTGATCGGTGATTGCCTCCGGCCCTTGTTGCAGAGACTCCATTCGGGGTTGATCCTCCCCCAATACTCAGGCCCTAAAAAAGTTTATGTCTGTTAAAATATATGAATTTAATGAAATGGGATTTGCTAAGATGGCATATTGTACTGTCATATTAAATAATCCTCGACAGAAGACTTGTCAGCTGCTCGATGCCCTACGCTTTTTACCATCTATCGAAATTCACTTTACGGCACTTTACATAGCCAACCGGGTCTTCTCTGTAGCAGGACTAGGCCAATTTTGGGACGCCTGGTATATTTAGAACGGAGTGGATGATATCAACTATTGTATGATTTAGGATGAAAGAGATTGGATTTTGCTGAGATTGGAACGCTTGGCTGTCCCGTAAAGTTCAGATCAACTAGGTTCAACTTGGGACGCATTATGTAATGTCAGACGTTTTGTCAAGTAGTTTCGTCGCATTTTATATCTGTGGTTTCAATCAGTTCGTTTTAGTCATGTGTGTGTTGATTCCACGATTGTCTTTTGTTTAGAATAGTCTAAGTACTTGTGCACACTATTCTCTATGATGCCGTGTAAATAAACAGGTGGGTAAGTTTTTCTATTAGGAGTGCAAACTGTCAAGTAGGATTTTTTATGGTTTACCTTGTCTCTCCATTGCCGAAGCCAGAGTTCTAGAATATTGATGGGCTTGAAAATCAGATATGTTTGTGGATAAGGTTGCCGTATCATCGGTACATATGAAATTTAAGGTGGGCTACTGTGCAATGGTAGCTGTAGGTGAGGAGTGAAGCAAGGTGACAATCATATTTTCATGGGGGAAGCCAGCTAATTAAGTGCCTTTGATATCTTGGAAGTATCAGTTTCGGTGGGATTTTAGAATAAATAAGCTAGTAGTAAAATGAAGGATATTCCTGAGCTTCCATAACAAGCCGAAAGCCTGAATATACCACGTAAATTGTCCAGGCAGTATTGTTTAAGCTTGAGATTAATATTCTGATGGTTCACTATATTTGGGATTTGTTTGCAGCGCGAGACGCAATTAGTTACATAGGCACCAGGGCGAAACTATCAAGTGATATCATTCCAAAATCATTGATTTATTAATAGTGTGTTGCGATCCGTAATTTGTTATGCAGCTCAAATTTGGGGCTAAAATCGCTATGAGGTCTTGAAAAGGTTTCAAAGGTATTTCATAAAAAATTATTTATTTATAAATCGTGAGATGCGGTCTGATGTGATGTAGGTTTCAGAAAAACATTTTATTTATCATGCCAACGTTTCGATCTTTATTGAGATCATCTTCAGGACCTGGGATTTACAAACATTGTTTACATATTACAATTACATTTTGGATGTGGAAAAGTGAATTTATACAATGCAAAATATATTTTATATATTCAATCAAAGTATTTCTACTCACTCAAAGTGTTTGTCTTATGTGTAATTAATTGTGTGTGCACATTAATCACAGATTGGTATCAAAAACTAAGAAATACAGATCGCTACCTCAGCTTTACGTCCAAAGGGTTACTTCACAGAATGATTACCTTAAGCCATGAATCCTTCCACCACAAAAACATAAAGATATACAAACAAATACTCCATAACAATCTCTACCCTAAACACATAATCAACAGAATAATCAACAATTACATCTCAACACTAACACCATCCACTATTATTAATAATACTACATTAAATCTATCGAATACAAACAAACCAGCATACATTTCCATACCATTTATCCAAGGCCTATCACACAAATTAAACACATTTCTCTTGTCCGATAACTTCATAATAGCTTTCAAAAATTATAAAACAATTCAAACACTTTTTTCCAAAATTAATGATCCCACACCAATAACAAATAAATCTGACGTAATCTACAAGATCAACTGTTTAAACTGTCCGGCAACTTACATCGGTCTTACATCCCAATATCTGGACAAGAGAGTAAAGCAACATATCTATGATTGCCAAAAACCCAAGCAAAATCCTACAGCACTCGCTACTCACCATTTTGAACACCAACACAAATTGGACTTCAAAAATCCAAAAATATTACATACAGAATAAAACAAATATAAACGTAATTTCTTAGAAATGGTTTATAGCAACCGAGATAAACACAGCATCAATTACAGAACAGATACATGTAAACTCAGTCGCAGCTACGCCAATATCATTAATCAAATTCAATACAGATAACATACCTATATCATCATATTACATTCCACACATCAAATATTTGTCACTAGTCTAATTTCCCAACAATTCAGCTTTCCTTATCCTATTTATCCCATTCTATTAATCCTGAAAGGATAATCTGGCCGAACCATTACCAACACATTTTTTCCCTTCGTCGGCTCCTTTCACCTCAAAGAAGCCGACGCCTTATACAAAATGTCCTTTCTATACCGACATCTTTCCCCACCCCTTCAAAATCCAACGTATATAAACACAAAATAGCAAAATCTCACTGGCACTCTCGACACGACACACAAGAATGACACAATTACACAGAAGGCAGACACTTTGAGTGAGTAGAAATACATTGATTGAATATATAAAAATGTATTTTGCATCGTATAAATTCACTTTTCCACATCCAAAATGTAATTGTTATATGAAACAAATAATTAAGGATTTAGTTGAGATGAAAAAAAGTTAATGGCACGAGAGGGATTCGAACCCAAGACCTTCGGCTAGATACGCTTCTGCTCTACCACCTGAGCTATCGTGACCTCGATCTACTCGGACATCAACTCCCCATCTCAACCCCACCTTATGAGTTTTCCCTCCTTTTGCCATTTTTCAAATGTCGTGTAATCGGTTTGGATTCTCGACGACAATTGAAATGGCGACGGAGAGCTTTAGTGATTATATGAATTAGGAATTATATGAAACAATGTTTGTAAATCCCAGGCCCTGAAGATGATCTCAATAAAGATCGAAATGTTGGCATGATAAAGAAAATGTTTTTCTGAAACCTACATCACACCAGACCGCATCTCATGATTTATAAATAAATATCGATTAACGGTCACTAAGCACCACACATAAAAAAATATTTTCTGTACCTAAAAACACTCCTATTATATTGTTAATATTGAATCCTCTGTTAAACCAATTTTCGTATATACATTACACCTGCATTTTTAATTTTCTTTGTAGGTGTTGTCACTTCTAGGTCTGCTGTAGCCAAGGAGGTGTTAAGGCGTAGGGCTCTCTAGTTTGATTCCTACGGTATCTTGGCTCGCAATTACTCTTGTGAGCTGATTCTTTCCATAGACAATATGCCTCAGTAGAAGACTCAGCTTTCATCGCTATGCAGTCTGAGCATTTTCTTCTGTACAGAACCCAGTTGTAGACAGGCATGGAGTTCAGTGTTGTTGGCTGCAATGTTTCTGGATAATCATTGTCAATTGATTTGTCAGTTGGTTGTTCAGCTGAGAGGGGAATTACTATTTCGCAATTATTTGCCCCAGTCGAGGAAGGATCCTCTCAGGGAAAGACGTGCTATGTGCAATTTGAAGGGACGATCGTCATCATTTCCTTTGAGAATGCCCTGTGCTAGGCGAATTTAGACAGCTCTACATGGGAAATAGCTCGCCGGTCCAGCAGGCGTTAGAGATTCAACAAGCCCTCGGCTCTGTAAACATTTAATTGCTTTTGCGAGAAAGGCCTGGGAATACAGACACTACTTAATAAGGGAGGTTAATTACTGATCATATGAGTTTTTGTTTTGAATATTATTTCCTATTCTAAGATTAACTTTATATTTCTGGGTGGGAAAAATAAGATTTTTATTTTAGGTTATTATTGTGACTTACGCATTTTTTATGTTAATTAAAATCATTTTTAATACTACCGCTGTAAAATAAATTAAATTCTGATATAATAAAAATAATTCCAAACTCCGGCAGACCGCTTTTTGCCATGCTTAAAATTTATGGTAAATAGATGGTAAACAGTTACTTACGTTTAATAATAAATGTCATTTCACACAATACAAAAAATTAAAAAGGCTTATGTCATAGTCAAATAAATATATAAAAAATAAATGTATTCTACTTTTTCATTGATTAATTATCACACTCTAGTAACAATTCTCAAGAATGCATACATTTTGAACCGTCATGTTTTCGAAAATTTTACGCTCTACAACAAAGATTTTTTCAAAAAAGTGAACAGGGAATTCTTACGTTTCTTACTTTGACCTTCTGGGATGCGGAATGCTTTTGCAGTCGATAACCACTTCTTTACCTCATCGCGGAAATTCAACTTTTCCATCCCATTTCACAGGTGTTGTGACAGTTTGACTTCAAATAATGTATTGAAACAATAGATTTTATGTATGGTAAAATCGGGAGAGAGAGAGAGAGAGCGATCGGTTTTTTACACGTGCACGTACGAAACCACGTTTTGCCCAAAAATCGCGAATAACTCGAAAACGGCTGAGAAATCGGGCAAAGTGGAAGGTGACCAATTGAAAGCTTATTGAAATTTCCTATCGATTGCTACAGGACGATTTCCTGGCTCAACAGCTCACTCTGAAAAAGTGCAAAAATTAACGTTCCCGAATTATTGAGTTTACTGATAAGGGACTGAAGCTAGAAAAACATTTAACCAAGCCATCTAGTGCTGCATAAAAGTTTTTAAAAAATGACACCTAGCGCAGGTCTGTGATTTAAAAGGCTGAGAAAATATGCATTTCCAAAATTGGCCATTTTTTTTTTTTTGTGTTTGTGCAAAAACCAGATGTTCGGTTTTTTTGATGTGTAGTTTATCAGCCAAACATAAAATTTTTAATACCCAGTTTAGAGTAATGCCAGAGCAATGCCAACTTTAGCAAATTTTGTAAAATGGATAGCTGGAAATCCCGTGAGTTTAGGACGGGCCCAGTGTTGATCCTGCTTTTTCTACCCGTGTATTGGCAACACTGATTTAGTTGGCGCCAATCTGAACACAAGGGATTTCCCGTTAACCATTTATCAAAATTGCTAAATTTCGTTTTGATCTAAGCCAATATTAGATCATAAAGGGTTAAATAAAAAAAGATAAATGTTCCACATCATCTCTCTCACGTTTTTCTCTCTCTCACGATTTGCTCCATTATCCAATTTCCTATCCTTGGCACTTCGACGCCAGCAGGTTTTGGAATCGGGTCCGAATTCCTTTATCCAGCCCCCGAGTTGAACGATCTGGAGCCAGAAGGGTAATTCCTCTCACAGTCTTTCTTCCTCTCCGGTTGTTTTTCCGCATTTAATTGCATTCATTCATTTTTTTCTTATCATTTTAATTTCAATCTTTCCTTTTTTCTTTAAATATTTTTTGTTATTTAGGGTCATATATTTTATTTTATTTTTATTATTATTTTTATTTTTATCACAATTATTCGGCACCTCACCGAAACATAAATGTAAAAAAATACTTTCAGCAATTAATTAAGCAATTTTCAATATTTATAAATGCATTTGATTACAGATCAATGTGTAATATTATCCACGGATTATCAAGATTCTGCCCGAGTAGTAAGTCAGTAAAATATAGAATTATAAACGCGTTTTCATCCGGCAGGTCTTTGCAGTTTGCTTTAGGATAAAACGGGCCCATTGGATGAAAGAAATGAAACACTCCACGTATACAGGGTGGGCCCAAACGAAACAAAGATACTTTGAGGATTTGTAGGAAATTTCATACTAACAAAAATGTTCCTATAAAACATAGGTCCTCAAATGAGCTCCACGTCTCAAAATATGTATCGAAGAAACGTATTCGAGCATTAAATTTTGAATATTGGGTTGTCCGGAAAATAATGCAGGATTTTAAGTTTTCATTAAAAAAAATCTATATAAAATATTCTGTTTACGTTTACAGGATTACTCATTTGTATGAATGTCAACACTTATTAATCCTCTTCCAAATGATATTGTTTGTTTACCTCTGTAGCATTCCGCTACTTGGAAATAATTCAGTCATCCTTATAATGTCAAAGCGAGAATTTCGTACGATTTTCTTTTACGAGTTTAAACTCGGCCGAAGCGGAGCCCAAACGGCTAGAAACATTAACCAAGTCTGGGGCGAGGGTTGTGTTAATGAGTGCACTGTGCAAAGGTGGTTTAAAAAATTTCGGGAGGGAGATTTCAGCCTTGAAGATGAAGAAGGTCGTGGAAGGCCTTCCTCTCTTAATGATGATGTTCTGCGATCAGTGGTGGAAGAAAACCCCAAAACAACTGTTCGAGAACTTGCAGAGCAACTCAAAGTCAGTAAAACGACCGTCGCTGACCACCTCAAGGCGATTGGAAAAGTGAAAAAACTCGAAAATTGGGTTCCACACTCATTAAACGATCGCCAAAAAATCAGCGCTTTGATGTTTGTGCATCACTTCTTTGTCGAAACAAAAATGACCCATTTCTGGCCAGAATTGTTACATGTGACGAAAAGTGGATTCTCTACGATAACACTAGACGTTCTGGACAGTGGCTCGACAAAGGAGAAGCTCCAAAGCCCCCAACTCATCAAAAAAAGGTAATGGTTACGGTATGGTGGGCTTCATTTGGTTTAATACACTACAGCTTCTTAAATCCTGGCGAAACCATCAATGCTGAATCATACTGTAACCAAATTAATACCATGCATCAGAAATTGGCAGTAATGAAGCCCTCTTTGGTCAATCGGAAAGGGCCCATTTTGTTGCATGACAACGCTCGACCACATGTGTCACGTGTAACGTCACAAAAATTATTGGAGCTTGGCTATGAAACTTTGCCTCACCCACCCTACTCTCCGGACCTCTCGCCTACTGACTACCATTTTTTTAGACACCTGGACCACTACTTACAACACATAATATTCAAAAATCAAACGGAACTGGAAAATGCATTTATTGACTTTATCAATTCTAAAAATTCTGAATTCTACTCAGACGGAATTAATAAGTTACCAACACGTTGGGAGAAATGTATTGAGAGTATGGGAAATTATTTTGATTAAAGAACATTGCTTTAAAGTAACTAGTTTCTTTTTTTTTGTTTAATACCAAAATCCTGCATTATTTTCCGGACAACCCAATAGAATGAGACCATCCGCACAGATTTTTATCTTAATCCGTTGCCGAAATGTTATTGTTTTGATGTAATAGCCACTTTTTTCGAGAACAAAAACAACACTTTATTAAAGGTTTTTAAAAGAAAAAATTTATAACATAAAAAGGAGCATTTATAATTTGACGGATAATTTTATACAGAATAGATTGGAGACGTTGAGAATTGAGCCCCACACTTCACAATACGCCCAGCGAAGTCTTATTGTCTTGCAAATGAAAACTTTTGTTTTTAATGTCTAATTTTGATAGTGACATTTTATTTGACCATAATTTACATGAAAATTATAAATCAATTTAAGTCTTACTTTGGCCGAATAGGACCAACTAAAAACATATGTAATAATTAATTGAAACGTCAGTTGTTCGTGAAGTGCAGGTGCAGGAAGGGTTGATGTATGTGGTGGTAAATGAAAGGATCGGAAAACGGAAGGAAGCCGAGTTGGAATATCGCTTAATAAATGTTTGACGGGAGAACGCTAAGACCCTGCTTTTTATATTAAGGGAGGGCGGCATGTGTAGGGAATAGTGTAATTATACCAAGGTGTATCCGAGAAAGGGGGGGGTTGCAATCTAATAAACTTTTCCTTTTTTTCTGCCCCTTCCACCAACTCTTACTCACACCCCAACCCTTGTTGTCGCATTGCAAGATGAAACTTGGATAATGGACTTTCTAAAAACTCTAATAATCTACAAGGCTGATAGAATCTCAAGTTAAATAATATTAACCTTTAGGAAAATGGTTGTGTTTTTTTATTTATTTTAATCTTCCCTCTAATAAAATTGCAGTACTCTCTCTCTCGGGGCATTTATGGAAAATCCAATTTCAAACACAATTTTTTTTCTATAATGTACCGTCTGGACAGATCCAGTAGTAAAATTAGTTTCCGATCAACCGCGCTAAAACTTATGAGATCTGTAGTCGGTATCACATTAATAACTAAAATTTATCTACCATGAAGTGTTCGACACTGGATTGGCTCTGTCGATCCTCGCTGGTTTACTTTTTACCGGAACTGTCAGTACCTCACTGTCGATTTGCAGCCGTAAGGCGGATGACTCGGTTATGTGATCAGTGTCAACATCTCTTCATCCACTTGCAAGCCAAAAGACACCACCAATTTTACTCCTTTTTTATGCTTTCCCATATCGTATGCCATTCCCAATGACGTTTCTCTCTCTCTCTCTCTCTCTCTCTCTCTCTCTCTCTCTCTCTCTCTCTNTTCCTCTCTTCCTCTCTCTTTTTTTCTTCCTATCTCTCTCTCTCTCTCACTCTCATTCTCACTCTCTCTTTCTCTCCCACACACAGATTTATCCAATCTATCTATTATTAATCTTCTATGCACTCATCTGGCAAACCATCAATCCATCTAACCATCCAGCTGTCTATCCATCTAAAAACGTTTTACAAACATTATTTCTGAAGAAAACATGCATGTTTAGGGTACACTGATATGTCAATGATGGCATGGTCAGAAATAAATCTTAAATTAAAAATATAAATAATTAGGTCTCCCAGGAGGGGGACTGCTGGCAAAAATACTAGGAAGGACACTGCATCTACCAATGCAATCAGGTGATTTCATATAACTTCCATCTATGTATACAACTGTTGTACACATTGGATATAAACAAACAGTATCCTTTCTAGTCCAATATATTTCTTAATATTATTTATGGTGATGGCATAGCCGAATGGCCGAGTGTTAAGGAAGGCTGCTTCTTTGGTCCCATTAATTTATTCATTAATGCAGACGGGAAAACCCTGACCGTAACACATAATTATTTCTGAGGTTTCTTCTTATTCTTGGAAAAATCATATCATACCTTACTATCCACACATACCTTCAGATCCTATTTGTCCTAGAAATCGAAAGAAATACAGATGCCTCCTTAAAATATCCTCATCTCAACCCCGAGATCGACCCTTGGTCCCGAACCTTTCTCGCCAATCCTCTATGAGTGTACGTATTAAATTGTTTCTACATTCTTAGCATCAAATAATATGTAAATTCACAAAGACAACGATGTCTAATTTCAATCAGTTTTCCTCTTAGTAATGTAATACTATCTAAATAGCAAATAAGAAGTTCGTAAATGCTAACAGTGGAAAGGTAGTCATTTGTCTTCTCCCGGAAATACTTTAAAACCAAAAAATATTTGAAAAGCGTAACTCGCACACTTGCAGTTTTTAACAATGTCTAAATATAGGATCTGAATGAAAATAAAGTTCGGTGCACCATATGTTTGGTCCTGCTGAAGGCCGATGTATACTGCATCTTCGCCATGTATCATTGCTCAAATATTGTTTCCTTGTGGTTCGTACGTTTAATTATGTTAATTTCGTTTATTAAATTTTTACCAGAATAGTTTGAGGGTCTAGTTGTGAGCAAGAAATCACACGACGGGTTATTCAGTTCCCATGAGTGTCAAATTTTCATAACTTTTATTTTTTTAATTACCCCCTTCCCCCCCAAAAAATTATGTATTATGTATCCTAGTTTGTAGAAACATAAATGCTCAGTTCAGATTAAGTATTTTAACTTTATTTATAAAAACCCAAATCATCGACATCATTACTATTATTTCATAGATTATCAATGACAAAGAGCGTTAGGTTTTGAAATTTTAAATTTATAATTTATAAGGAAATTATTTTGTTTTACAGGATCGACAGGGAAGTCTGACTCATTGAACCGGATTCAGCCAATTTCCCCCTGGAAGAGGTGGGGTTTTTTACAACCACTGTCAGAACTTCATCCCCCTTTTCTACGGTGACTATTGAACCGTGGAACGTCTCGTTTCTTCATAACACGTCTTAAAAATTTCACAATAAAACCGGTGAGGTGTTAACGTCAGGCTTTTTCGGTGTAGGAAGGGCTGCAAATGGAACAACGTTTATTTACGTTTAATTTCATCTTCTCTTATGGTAGGTGTTAAAAACATCTCTTTTTGGCATTGCTTAAACATCAGAGTCATATCATTAAATAACTAGATTTAATGTCGACCTTTCAACGTCATTATTTGGCACGTTAAACATTCTGCTTATCATATGAAAGAGAAAAAGTTCATTTTTAATGCACAATAGCATTTTTATTCTGGCCTGACATCATCAACCTCCTAAACAGAGCATTAAAGCTGATAGAGATGTAAATATTGTAATACTTAAAAAAGGCTAACTACTCATATATGACAAAAATTATCGGTAGTTTTCAATTTTAAGACTTTTGGATACGTGGAGATAGTAGTTGACAAGCTCCATACTTTATAAGGAATTTTTTTATATTGTTAATGCAGTGGACGTACAAAAAATTTAAATATTCAAAATGGAATTTAAGGGCCCAAAATAAATGAAAGAAAAATAAATCAAAGTAAAATGTTGGGTGACTCGCCTCGGCCTCCTAGTCAACACCCCGTGGACATCAGGCAATGTTACAGGTGGTCATTAGGAAGGATTCAATAGTTGGGCGGCAGTCCAGGATAGATACCCTCACCTTCTGCCCTTACCACACGCGTCGTTGCCCCTCCTTGAGGGAGTCCCTGAACGCTCGAGCGGTAACCACACACGGATTAAATAGTTAAACAGATAGCAAATTGGCATTGGCTAAACATCAGAGCCATATCATTGAATAACTACATTTAATTTCGACCTTTCAGGAGGACAGTAGGAAGGATTCAAAAGTTAGACGGGAGTTCAAAGATAGATACCCTTTACCTTCTATCCTTAGCCCACGTGTCTTTGCCTCTTCTTGAGGTAGTCCACTTAATGGATCCTTTGCTCGAGCGATAACCACACACGTATTAAATAGTTCAATAGATAGCAAATTTAATAGGAACGACGATTGAAATACGATAGACAATGTGTACATTACCAATTACAAATGACGGTTAAATACGAAAAAAGGCGAACGCTGGACAAAGCGGAGGTTCCGCGGTATACCTAATCATTTCAGCGTAAACATTTTACTTTTATATTCATACATTTTTATGATATCGATCATTTGAATTATACAGGTTTAACAGCCCATATGAATAAATTAATTTCATTAGTGATTTATTTGATATTATATTTAGACTAAAGGCACCTATTATTGACATATCACCAATTATTGATACTTATAACTTAAATTTGATAGAATGAACGTTTGGGATCAGGCAGATTTCAAAATTGGGGCCATTTTGAAGCTCTTCTAATCAACACTGATTCCCGCCAAAATCACTTCTCCGTTGATGGCTAACAGGGGGGTGGCGCATATTTCTCATCGCTTTATTTCAGTTGGTGGTTCCTTAAGGATTGCGCTAAGGAGGAGATTCAAAATTTTACCTATTTTATCTTACCCTGTTATGTTTATGATATTCAATGTTTTTTCACACATTTGATACCAATTCCTGATGATGTGAATATCATTTTTAAATGATTTTTTTCGATTAAAACAACAGCTGTTTTGGGTGCCAATAAGTGGATCTTCAAAATTATCAGTTACCCTAATTATTGATAATTCTTGTATTTTATAGTACCAGTGTTGGGCAAAAATTAGTCATGTCTAATGATTAATAAATCACTCAGACCGTTAGTCATGATTGGTAGTAAGTGACTAATTTAGGCATTAGTCACCATATGTGATTGATGGCTAAATTAGTCATGATTAGTAATTAAATACGAGGGATGACTAATTTAGTCACAATATAGTTAGTCATGACTAAATTTCGATAAATCATGTTCAAATGGGTGCTCAAGAAATGAAAAATATACAACTTCATCACTTTTAAAAAATTTTCTAACAGAAATTTATTTCATCAAAACGAAAATCCTTCAACACCTTATTTAACAAAATCAATCTTCCAATTATAAGTAAAACTACGTTGTTATGAAAATCCGAAAAATAATGATAATAATAAAATAAAATAAAATCTTGAACAAGCTACGCTTTGAAAAGTAAATGTTTACATAACCGATTAATGGAAAAAATATTTCTTTAAATTAAAATTTATTCCACTTGAAAGGAGAGATTTCTACATTATTTGGAAAATACACCATCTAGGTGTCTTGACTGTAATAAAATAGACGTGTAGAATAATTATGTAACTTTGGTTTTTGTTTATGATAACACTTTTTGAATGTTGGCCTTGAGCACGACTCTCATCTCAAAATTTTTATCCGGAGTCTATTGGATTTTGGGAAGTTGGTCATTCAAGCCAGAGTTGGGCAAAATCTAACTACTTCAATCATGATTAAGAATTTTGATTGAAGTTTAATCATGATTGAATTAGTCATGAGTAAATTAATCATCGTATGATTTAGTCATACCTCATGATTGAATTAATCATGACTAAATCACATAATGATTAATTTACTCATGACTAATTCAATCATGATTAAACTTCAATCAAAATTCTTAATCATGATTGAATTAGTTAGATTTTGCCCAACTCTGTATAGGACTGATCAGCACTGATTCCCGCCAATATCACGTATCCGTTGATAGTTTACGGGGGGGGGGTAACCAATGTTTATGTGCTTACTACAGATATTTTTTCATTTGTAACAGATTTTCCAAATTGATGGGGATGTGATGCTAGTGAAACAATAGAACATATTTATCCAATTGCCAAAGCCTCTAGTGTTTGGGAATAAAAAACCAAAGGGTTTTCTTTCCTAATTCATTAAATATCGATTAAATGTACCAAAGTGTGGCTACTAATTTAAAAATCGCTTCGGAAATTTTCCTCCTCGGACTATCTTGTGATATTTAGCAACGAGTTATAACTGTAATACATTTAAAAATGTTCAGAAGCTATTGCTTGATAATTTTGAACCATTAAATAAAGATATAAATAAATGTATTTTGCTCAAAATAAACTTGTTTGACGGTTGAGTATTGTTTCAGACTGGTTCTTTCCCTGTCGCAAAATGGTTCAAACATGTCAATAATATGTTAGTTTCCCAATCGGTGATTAGTTTTTGTATGTCAACAATTGGTAACGGAACTTTCATCGATATTCGGCTCAAAAAATCGAAAGTGTTTTTGTATTGTCGCAAAAATTATAAGCGAAATCTGTTAAATACACCTGGACAAGTATGAAAATCTTTGAAAGATAGGGATAGGTAAATTAATAAAACAGTTATTGGGAAAATAATTAAAACATTAGTATCAATAATTGGTGATTTTACCATATATTTATTACTCTTCATATTTCTCAGTGTGTAGTATTCGCGGGTCACTAGTGTTGTACCTTCTATAATTTTTACGTTATATTGAAAAGTTTTATACATTGTTATGACATCAAAATTTTATATTAGACATGTAAAGCGTTAACTATCCAATAATGAATAAACTAACGGTTGTTCCCAACTTGATAACTGGGATTCGTGGGTGTACTAGTAAGTTGATACCCTCTATAATTTTCGTACAATTTTCTAAAATTATGTGTTTTATATTGTTAGGATATCAATATCTGTACTATACATATATAGAGTTAACTGTCCATATATGAATAAACGAATGATTGTTCTCAACTTGATGGCTGGGATTCGCGGGTATACTTGTAAGTTGATACTCTCTATAATTTTTGAATAATTTTTCTATATTGATATTTTTATATTGTTCGGACATCATTATTTTTTACTATACATCTTAAGGGGTCCTTATATGAATAAATTAACGGTAGTTCTCCACTTCATGACTGTGGGTCCAATAATGAATCAAATTACAATTAATTAAGGTTTTTAGTTGAGATAAAAAAGTCAATGGCACGAGCGGTGAATCCTTTTTGCCATTTTTCAATTTGAAAATTCAAAAGGTGGGGTTGAGATGGGAAGTTAGTGTCCGAGTGGATCGAGGTCACGATAGCTCAAGTGGTAGAGCAGCGGCGTATCTAGCCGAAGATCGTGGGTTCGAATCCCGCTCGTGCCATTGACTTTTTTATTTCAACTAAAAACCTTAATTAATTGTAATATATTAATTGGTCAAGCGGACCACGAAATTAGTGAATTAAATGAATCCAATAATGAATAAACTAACGGTTGTTCCCAACTTGATAACTGGGATTCGTGGGTGTACTAGTAAGTTGATACTCTTTATAATTTTCGTATAATTTTCTAAAATTATATTTTTCACCCTCTCTAATTTCACTGCCTATATATCAATAAATTAGTTTAATTCGTAATTTGATGACTTTGGGATTAGCTATCTTTTATTTACTGGTTTTATTGGTAACAGGTGCTTTAACGTGATTGTTTGTAAAGAGGATTTAATTCAACTTAATAAGGAACCATTTGAATTGACTCAGGCTTTTCATCATTAAATGACTGTCGAATACATGTTATTTTTCGGAGAGGTTCTCGCGGCCGGTTGCTAAAAATGAATGAATCTCAGCATTCCGACGTGATGTGTGCGATTAAAATTATCTTTTGTCCTGTTAGATGGAAACGAGTGGCGAGGGGTGGCTCCCTTCTCCACAGATAAACCCTTGATGTCCTAACGCATTAGCGGCTATCACATCCATTGTCTCAAACTTATATTTACTTTTATCTCGCCACACTCTGGGAGAGAGGCCGTCACCGCGACCGGTTTTTTTCTTTATCATTAAAAACAAAATCCTCGGTTTTGTCGTAACAGATCGAATCAAAAGAGTTGTTTTTTATACCTTCACTAAATTACCTTGCGAAGTTTACGGCGTCGAACCGCTCCTTCTGAAGGTAAGTGCCTCATTGCAACCTACTTATTTTACGCGATTTACTAAAACAAGGATCTCTTTACAAATGGAAGTACTTAAACCGTTCAAAACGATG
Source organism: Cimex lectularius (assembly GCF_000648675.2). NCBI lineage: Eukaryota > Metazoa > Arthropoda > Insecta > Hemiptera > Cimicidae > Cimex > Cimex lectularius. Next base: position 1,192,331 of record NW_019392712.1, read on the forward strand.
AGTAGCTCATTAAATATGTTAACAATTAGTACGCAGAAAACCGGGTTTTCATGAGATCCTTGATAAACAGAACGACCGTATAGCAATAGCTTAATTTTCCACTCATTGGAACTTTTATCATTTGCCTTAAAGAAAATAAAGTTTTACGCACGAGATCAGTGACATGCCAAACCATCCATGAAACGCACCTACCGTATTGAATACTGTTCTATTCCTTAACATATGAGTCTTAACTTTAGCCACTAGGTTTAGGTTAATAGTTGTTGATCTATTTTAACCTTTCGCACTTTGACAAATATTGGTTTATTGTACATCCAATAATGTCGAGAATTCTGCTTTACGCCAACACTTTTTACCAGATCTTAGAGTTCTGTTAATCGCTCCTGTGTACACTTTAGGTTCTAGTTCTCAGGAGTAGAACTCTCAGCCTGCATAGGTCATAGTCCCGTGGTTCGGTAAGCAGACTTCAGTCCTACTAGCATTCTAGTACTAACATGGCCTACGTTTAGTAGTTGTGCACCTTATTTTTAACCCGTTGATGAATCTACATTTTTGGACATTTGGTATGACGCAAAAGGTTTCCTGGGACGATAGGTGTTCGAACTCTCTTGGCCCAATTTATCGTTCCTCGCCTCTTTGTATGTTGTATTCCCAATGGCTGATCGGGCTATAGTGTAATCCAAAACGAACTTTATTTACCGGCTTGGCCTTTAGCCTGGCAATATCTGCATAGATTTGTTTTTGCAAGTTGAAGTCTGTATACAGTGGCAGACAAAAATTTCCACCCAATTGTTTTTTTTTTCATTTTCTCGATAAAAGAAAATTCTGCCTTTAATCTGTCTTTGTTTTTACCAATAAATATTTGTTTATGCTGTTTTAAATTGGGAATATCTATTAGAGGTGGACACACTTACTTCTCAGCCCTAAACAAGGATAAAGGATTTTTCAAAGTTTACGCTTTACGGAATTTAAAATGTTTATTCAATCTCATTTCAATTCTGAAGAAATAAACTGTTTAGTTTTCATCTTCGTTTTCTTAATATCAATTTGTAAACTTAAAAATGCCACTTAGAGCGTGGAGTGGCACTTGATGATTGAAGTTCCATCAGGTATGAGGCTATTGCCATCGGAGTTCCCTACGAAACACTGCGAGGCGCCGTTAGACATTTTTAAGAAACTGTGTCCTACCGTAGAAGGTCTTGACTGAGAATTTTGCGAAACCGGCAAAGGTACGAAGCTTGTAATTTTTCCCAGAGCCAACCTTTTCAACGTACTTCAGTGATGGTGTGGGCGGGAATTTTAATAGATAGTCGCTCAGAGTAGGTTGTTGTTCGTAGATGGTCTTTGACGGCCTCTCGCTATGTGAATGAAATTTTGGAACAACATGCAACCTATCCTCGATGAAATCAGCAACAATCCTATTCTAATGCACGTTAATGCCCGTCCGCATGTCGCTCATGTAGCTAGTACAAACGTACCCTGAACAGCATATAACATCAGGGTCTTAGCATGGCCAACCCGTTCTCCAGACTTCAACCCCATCGAACATTTATGGGATAACCTCAAAAGTCGAATAAGATAAGAGCACGTCCGTCACTTACTGATACGCCCCATGATCTTAAATGGACTCTTCATGAAGAATGGGCTAACCTCCAGCAAAGAGACATTTCCAGGCTGGTAGAAAGTATTCCGAGGCGTCATCAAGGCACGAGGAGGAAATACGCGACATTAAAATGTTAATTAAAAATCGAAAAATTAAAACAAATTTTATCTGTCCGTATTTTTATATTTTAAATTTTTTTAAGTTATTTTCATTTTCCTTAGCAATGTACATTTTTATATACTTTTTTAGACAAAGACTCAATTATTAAACGTTAAGAACCTGGTTAATATATACAAATATATAAAAATACATACAAATCAAGTTATATTACAAGTGGTTGGAATTTGTCACTTTCAGTGCAAATGCTGCGGGTTCTGCAGTGATTAATCAGCAGTCCTACTATCATTCTGGTCCCATAGGTTTAGTAGTTCTATAGGTAATTTTAAGTATTTTCCTTTTATAAACCTTTCACATCCTTTTGCCATGAAGATTTCATTCATTTCCAGTTAACCCACTGTCTGATGGATCTACGTTTTTGATTCAATTTTATATGCCGCAAAAGGGTTCAAGGTCGATACGTGTTCTGGCGGAACGTTTCTCGTTGCTCCTCTACTCTATATGCCCTGGTAACTAAACGAAGTTAATTTTGTTGTTTACCCTAATGTCTGAAAGTCTTAATGCAATTCCAAACTGCTCCGGACTTTACTACCGATGAGGTAGTTTTAGTGCCGCCTGGTTCTCCGAGAGCTGTCGTCAATTCTAGTTTATGTCCAGACAGTACCAGCTCGTCCAACTCGCCTTTGGAACCATCGGTATACCAAATCTAATCGTAATTAAATAGAAACATTTTCTCCCATTCTACTCTATCGGACATTTTGATTTTAAATGTCTGATTAAATCTGAATTTTGTGATCATTATCACAAGCTTCTCTAAACCATTTCTATAATGTTTATTAGCTTCTCAAAAGTATTATCTGCCTGAAGTTCCGATGTTACCATTATGCTGGTAGGTTATTGAAGTCTGTCTTTCCATTAGGCCGAGAATTGTAACCAGGGAAGTGGGATATGGAGGCACAACGAGCAAAATTCGAACGAACCACATCAGTATTTTTTAATTTTTTTTTATTAATCTTTCCAATTTTAACTACAGATTTGCAAAAAATATATTCCATTATAGTTTGCTTAAAACCAGTGTATTTTCAAAATCTAAAAAGTCGGTTCCATGACTGGGCATGAAGTCTTTTTCTTCTGCCGGTCACATTCCTCGTGAAGTTAGGAAATTACTTATCAGAGGGACTTTCGAACAATCTTGAATAATATGTGTCCAGATCTGTTCTCCACCTCCACACAGACGGTCTGCGCTTCTAACGATATGCAAACGCTATAGATACGATCTATTTTTACCATGACCTATGAGGACCATTTTCGTCTTGAAAATTCGGTTAATAAAAGTATGCCCAATGTATTCAAGGAAGGAAAATAGCTTCTTGTTGTGTTGCCATCTTTGATTTAATTTCTCCGTGCTAGAATTTACTTCTTGCATTCTAATATATGAGAAGGGCACTTTGTCATATGTGATGGCTAACATTATCTGTTTTGCCCCATCTTTTGCCAACACATCTGCCTTTTCATTTCCTTGGCGTCCTACGTGTACTTTGATCAATCGTAACGATATCATTCAATTCCGATTTTTCCTCTCCACCCACAAAGCTTTCTGAAAAGATTCCACGCTTTTGTAGAGTCTAGTATGGTTCTCAGTCACAGCATGGGAGACTGCACTATGCGTTTTCAACATCGTAGTTTAGAAACGATCCCAAAGCCCAATCTCCGGTAGTTCCGCCTGATTGTTTGCTATGATACCATCCTTCTTTGAATTACGTAGATTTTTCTTTCGTCCTGGTAAATAACCACCGCACAACCCACCATTTCATACATGCGGCTACTGTACGTATAGTCTTCCCTCGGATGTATTCTGTAACCCTTCGCCCAGATCATTTTCCCTTAACCAGTGTGTTCCCATTTGTCTACTGGTATATCTACATCAGTCGGGTTGCCATTTTTCTTAGGCATCTAATACGATTACACGTCAGGGCGATGATACACGGAGCGGTTTTGACCGAAGCGTTTATCGTGAGAAAAATCGAGGCGGTGCGTCGTTCATTGTTGTTGCATATAACCTGACAGACGTAGCGGTCGTACCCGCCTGTCGGTTTTCAAACCGAGTCGGTCGGTGGCGGAGACGACCCAACGCGTCGGTTTTGAAAACGCGAGGCGGTGAGTGGTACCCAAGTATTGCATCAGCCCTGACACACGTGGCGTTTATTTGAGCTGTTCGTACCCCACTTTCTTGAAGGGTTGTTTGTTTGTCAGTCTTGTAATTTACTTTTAAGATGCAAAAAATAGACGTGGAGAAAATTTTTTTTAATGCGGCATTATATTTTATTATGTAACTCGTCAAAACTGCCCATTTACATCCTGGTAAAATTAAAACATTCTTCAGGGTGTTTCCTCATCTCTGAAAAAAAATTCTTAAAATGCCCTCTTTCGCTTCTCTTCTCGACAATTGGATGAACCCAATTCTCCTGTGTTTTTTCTCCATTCTCTTCTTCTAACGATAGCACAACAGAGACACCAGAAGAATCTGTTCATCCATGGGAACTCCATGGGGAATGGGCCAATGCCAGTTCAATAAGATTAATAAATAATAGAATTTTAGCTAATTCTCAACTTCCTGACACCTAGAGCTTTGCATATTGATACTTAACCACCACTAAAAATGGGGGGGAAAATCTAAGTATTTACAGTTGTACGGTGCTGTACAGTAACACAACCGTTTTTAAAACGAACTCACCTTCCTCCAGGGCCTCTTTTAACTTTACAACTACTTGAAAGTACATCACCTTATAATTAAATGATTTCTACAGCTTTACGGCTACAAAGTATGCGTATGACTGTCAGTGATACATGGTAGTAACTAGTTTAATAAAGATTTTGTTTTGAATATTACCTGGAGGAGGAAGGCGACCTCGTTCAAATCCCAGCTCTGTGCCTTTTAAATTATAGTATGAAAAATGAAAAGTAGTTTAAACCTTCCTTTACTCTGAACAGGAATTACTTTACTTTTATTGATCAGAGAGGATTGATTTTTTTTTTGTTGGGGGGGGGGAGCGAAACGGGAATCGAACCTACAACTGCAGGATCTGAGCCGAGAGTCTGACACGCTTATTCGGCTACCCGGGATCCTATCTAAATATAAATCAACTTAAATATTTATTTTTAAAGACTATTTTTCAAAACTTCATAGAGAAAAGAAAACCGAACGAGACGTAGTATGTAGATAACTGTGAGATTTCACATTGTAGCCAGTTCCATGGAATGTTCATCAAAGAAAAAAAAAGTACTGCATGGGAGGAATGGTCTGTAAGGCTGTCACTAATACACGAAGTTACATACAGTTACAGAACAATATATTTATTAAACAGGACTTGTTATACAAACTGCAAAATAACACCTTGCGACGTTCAATGCTTATATGCACTGCTGTAGGATACATTTAATAACTGAGAGAAAACAAAACCGCTTCGGCCAAAACGCACATCTTACCGCTGCATGTGTTACAACCTAGCAAAACCGACGCGGTAAACGCTTCGGTCAAAACCGCTCCGTGTGTCAGCGCCCTTATTTGAATATTGGCAAAAAAAGGAAATGTACCAAACGTTGTAGGTTGCGGGGATTGGTTGATGTCTCGAGTACAGAAGTCACAGTAGTTCAATTGGTAGAAGCGCCGGAGTCTTGCTCCGGAGGTTGTGGATTCGAGTCCCGCTCTTGACACTAATTTATCAACTCAACTATACTTTGCTTAATATATAAAGTACTTACTTTTGTTAATAGGATCAACTAAAAACCTTAATTAAATGTAAGGTTATACTATTCTAGTAAAGTTTGGTACACTGTACCTCAGATGACTACTAAAGTTGAACATCTGAATGGAAAAAGTGATGTCATTTTTTGATAAAAATTTTCTTCGATGCAGAATAATTTAAAACCGTAAGTAGTCTGAAGTTTAGAAGATAGTGTTTTCTGACTTTCTCCTAACAGCAGATATTAATAGACATTTATCGTGATCATAAACTGTTAGAATATTATAAAAACATTTCCAACCGAATATAATTTCATATTTATGATAACTTTCGTTTGTAGTGATTAGAACTTTGAATGATTTTAATGGACGTTACGCTTTTCCTCGATTTTCACGAGGTAGGCATAAAGCCTGTTACTTTTACCATTATTTTTACTTTCTTACCTAACAAAGTACTGATTGAGCTTTTGAATATTTATTTACACAGTATGCATAATAATAATTTTTATCTTTCGTTTAATTCCTACGAACGTTTAGGGCATTCTTATTGACTTGTATTACCATAATAGCGCATAGAAAGAAAAAAAAGAAAGAAAGGGAAAGGAATCAATCAGGAAAAGGCTTTTAAACTTCTCCAGTTTATTGGTAAGGATTGGATAACGGTTAAAGACAAAAGGAGAGAAGGAGATAAATCGGAGTGGACAGGGGTTGATAAGATGGTAGGGGCACGGAAAGGCTGCCTGGGGGCATGGGAGATCGTGATCGAGAGACGACGGGTCGATTTTCAAAATAGGGAAACTAGATAATCGATTTGGATATAGTTGGACCTGATGAATGCATTGGCCCTGGGACGACAGCGTGAAATTGAATTGCTTCATTTGGCGTCTTTAGAGTATCAGGAAAGGGGACCCTCACCTGACATTCACTTTCCAAAGACCTATCTTCCTACGCTTTAATTTTACACAGGCCTATTGGAAACATTCGGCCTGAGGAGAAGATCCTTTCTTCCGGCTTTTATTTAAGGCTATTGGAAAAGGCCGTCGGGTTTTTAACCCCCTACCCACCAAATGATCTCGTTCAACAATGAAATCATTAGATTTTTCTTTAATGTATTTTCCCAAGAAGTCAGTATCTGAATTTGTTGCCCTATTCTTATTATTTTACTGACAAACTTTTGCACTTTTTAACATTTTATAAAACAATTGATTAACATGAATCAAGAGTGCAATATTGTTTCACTGTCATCTAGGGAATTAAAACTAGGCAGTGACTACATCCAAACTCTCCAAAACCTAGGGAAACACGTGAAGAAGACACACTCGCCAGAGGAGGATCTGCAAGACTTTGTAGTGGCTCCAGAGACCCATCACTAATGGACAACGACAGCAGACTCGTCGCAACGAGTTCTCGCTTATCACCAATGAAGCACCTACGATGATGGCAAGGGTACTCTCAGCGTTAGCCTCGAACTCGCCTTCTCAACATGGCCGTCTCGGCTGCAGGCAAACCGCTTCACTCGGCCAACTATTCCACCAGAGCCCCATCAATTGATGTAGAGTCAGCCGATTCACGGCCCCGGACCTCAGCCAACTGCGCTCTCTCTCTCTCTCTCTCTCTCTCTCTCTCTCTCTCTCTCTCTCTCTTTCGCTCTCTCTCTAACACTGTGTAGAGGGATGTAGGTAATCTTGTGCGATTGATAAATAAATCGTTCATCATCATCATCATGATCGATCTCTCTTTCTTTCTATCTTTCTATCTCCCTCTCTCTCTCTCTCTACCAACAGGCACACACACTCGGCCCGCCCTCGATACATCGTCTCAACTCTACGCTTCCAAACAACACCGGCCCTTGTTAAGACCAGCAACAAACTCCTTCCTTTATTGTTTTCTTTTTTTATGAGGGTGCGCAACAGCAGAGGTCATATCAACCCTCGGAGTGCCGGTGTTTTTGAAAAAAAGCCCATTTATAAGGATGTCAGGTTCGAATGCAGGGCCGCTGGATTCGAACCCAGGACCTTTACCTTACGGTGATGAGCGCCGTGTCAACGCCTAAACCGTTGTGGCCACCGACGCCCCCTGTACCAAAAAACTCCCAGTCACTAAAACTCCATATATGGGCTCTGAACCTACTCTTGGGATTACAAAACCTTACACAGAATCCTCCATCACAGAATGGATTCAAAAATGACGAAAGAGATTAACTCTAGGGATGCTAGATACAGTAAATGTTTCCTAATTCAACCCTCACAACTGGCAAACTCAATGCTACAGTTAGAGTGGGGACTGGCATCTGAAAAACATTTCCACTCCATGAACCCCGAATAACAATTTAATCACAGGTTATGTAGTGTGAAGGAAGAAACAGGACTCAAAAGGGAAGTAACCGCTCAATGGAGAAATAACGTAGTATGCAAAGAAAATCCAGGGAAATGAATTGTAGAAACGACAGTCAATGACCTTGTATGACTTAAAAGAAGAATCCAGTAATTGCACTGAACTAAGAAACCAGGAAAGTATAAGCCAAAGGGCTGCAGTGCTTGCTAACCCACCATTTCTAGTCTCCATCATCGTTTATCACCCACCATAGTTTATCATGAATAACAGCCTTCTACCACAATAAAACCAGTTTTTATGCCATAAAAAAACAGAAATTGAATGGGCCTGATTCAAAGCAATGAAAGACAACAATAATAATAACAAGTGTACAAATATGTATGCAGTTTGTAGTCAACAGTTTTTTTAAGGGGGATTTATTGTTTTCTTTTTTTATGAGGGTGCGCAACAGCAGAGGGCATATCAACCCCGGGGTACCGGTTTTTTTTGAAAAAAATCCATTTGCAAGTATGTCGGGTTCGGATGCAAGCTTACAGTGATGAGTGCCGTGCCAATAGTTGCGGCCACGCGTCCCCGACCTGATTCAAAGGATATTACTCAGAATCACACTCCCTAAGCTTCATGATAATGATGATGATGATGAAATTGCTAGGGAGTGTCCTTTGCTAGTTCCTTAGTTCAGTCCGTCGATTCGATCCTTCTTCTGAGGAGTATTACTTCATTGACTGTCGCTGCTAGAATTCCTTTCTCTGGCTTTTCTTTGTATCTCACGTTACGTCTCCATTGAGCAGTTGCTTCACATTCGAAAATGGTATGGGTGGCTGTTTCTTCCTCCTCATTGCACAACTTACAAATTGGGCCTTCGTTGAAATTTTTCGCAAGCCACTACCCGTGAGCCCAACCCAATTGGACAAATAACTTAATCTTGATCCACTGCTTGATGGATCTACCATTTTGGTAGTTTAGTATGCTGCAAAAGTGCTCAGGGACGATAGGTGTCCCTGTGTTGGCAGATTTTTCGACCTCTTCGTTCCTCCTGTGCCTTGCGCGCTTGGTAATCAGTCAATAGTGGGATAAGCGTACTGGAATGATCAGAACGGCCAAATTGTAGATCCATCACCCGCAAAGTTCCGCTGACCAGATGGCGAATTCTCACTGTTTGTTCTTCCTTATCATTACCCCAATCTTTAAAGCGTAAAAAATCCTTTAAAATTGTGTGTTAGGTGCTTAATTGAGCAGTTTTTGATCAAACAACGACTTCAATTGCGAGAAACAAACCCTAAATGTATAGGGTCATATTTGAAATGTTGAAGTTGATCTGGACCTGAAGTACCCTGTGTTTACGTCGGGTACTTTATTTAATTTTATTTTTTTAAATTTCCATGGTGACGAAAAACAAAAAATAGACTCTGTGGTACAGCTGGCGTAAGTGAGTGTGGATGAACGTTTTTTTCCGTTTCTTTTTTGATCTCGATTGTAATCGAATAGTGACGTGTACACCGCAGGAAGAAGTCTTTTTTTTCTGCCCCCGCTCCTCGCTGCGAATTTACGACGCCTGCATTCGCTTCGCCACACATCGTTTTGCTGTTTTCACAGGTCAGACTTTTCCTTTTGGCCCTGGTCACGTCATCCAATAAGACATTACTTTGAATTTTTTTCTCTTTTTAATTTCTTAATTCCACAAGTTTTTTTTTAAATTTGTTTAATCTCCTATAATAATTCTGTCATCATTTTCATTTCGATCGACCCTGGCCAGGTAACTTTATTATCCAACATATGTATAATTAAATTAAACTTATCGTCCAATATATGTATATTAAACTCATTTTGTTTAGTTTAATTTAATTTATCTTTATCCTATATCGCTTCATACTTTTGTCAGGGAGTCAACGTGGTGGTGCAGGCTCCGGCCAAGAAAGCAAAGGAAACGCGCGTTGCTGCCAATTACGGGCAGCCCCTTCTACCAACCATCTATATAATTTTTATCCAAAGAAAGGTTTTGCAACTAGTATAAAAATATTCTTTTATTTTCTGTTTTCTTGATAGAGACATTTGTTCAAGAGAAATTCAGCCGAGCCATCGATAAAATACTAATGTCAACGTTTCCCATCAGCCAAATATGACGCAGAGGGATCACAGCGAATGTTTGTTTAACGTTGAAAATTGAGTTTTTATTAACTCTTGGTTAGAATACAGCTGGTTGCTTTTCCAATAGTTTCCAGCCCAAATACTATTTCTAGTAGCGCAGCAATACTTAAATATTATATGTTACATCCACACGGTTTTACTCTCATTTCTATTTCAGAAAACTGTTGAACAACATTCAGAATCAAATAAATGATAGGAGTTCGTGATAGTATCGTTTTGGCGGATGACATTTATTTTGACTTTTTAATTGAGCAGTTTTTGATCAAACAACGACTTCAATTGCGAGAAACAAATACAGTTTATTTTCTACTTTATTAAAGTAAATATTTTATTGTATTTTTACAAGGGTTTTGCTTTAATAGAGACAGATAAGCAGCTATTTTTGTAAGTAAACTTTTTTAACGTACTACACTGATGGAAACAAATTAATGCGCCACCCTTATATTTTAATGTATTTAGGGTTATTCATATTCTGCATATCAAAAATAGTTTCAGTTTAAAAATAAGACATTTAAACAGGAAATGTTGTTTTACCTAATTATAAAAAATAATCATTGAGTAAAGAAAAAATACCTGAAATAAAAACGTAAAAAACCTTTTATCCCCGAACTGGCCACACCAAGCGCTCAATTCCAACCTCATTCACGTAGTCATCCACAATAAGTGCTCTATGGGGCCTGGCATTATCCTACATTAGCGATAATCTCTCACCGATGTGAGGGGCAAACAGCACCGCCACAGGTTATTCGATTCTGTCGTAAGTACCTCTGTGAAGTTAGAGAACTTTCTCGCACAACAACCAATTCGATGCGGGCGTCCATGCAAATGTTACACCAAAACATCAATGACCCACCATGGAAAACCTTCTGAGGAACCATAGAGTATTCGGGTGTAACTTTCACCTCCATATATAATTACTGAGAAAGAGAGAGAGGTAAAAAATTATATTTGTATATAGGTCGGAGTTGTACGGCCCACACTTGTATCTTGAGCAGTTTACCGTCCACTACGCTATCGGGACCTACCGGAAGCGGAAGCTCCTGGGCTGGGCGCTCCAGTACAAAGGTGAAACGGAACCTGTGCTCTCCGGCTAATGCTTCTCCGCTGGGAGGCCACCAAATGACTACAAAATAATTAAAATTAATAGAAAAACAGTCCCTCTCCTGTGTTCACTCACCACGCTAGTTAAAAGAAACCTAAAAGATAATAAAGACTTCCTACTTCCGTTTACCATGTGCAATGTATTAAGAAAACGAGAAAAAAAACTCTCTTCAGGCACAAATAACTCCTAAAACGGAAAATTAAGTTTTTAATCTGTTCGGCGAACTCACGGTGGGGCCCATGTACGCTAGTGGACATCCATGCACAGCCTCAATCCGGGGGAAATTCTCTCCTCGTCGCTCCTTGGGAAAAGAAAATCCTCCTCCTCTCGACCAGAAGCGGATAGAAGCTTCCAGGTTTTGAGAAGAAGTCGGAATATGGCAAATAAAACTCCTTTTTTGATCTTTTTCCCGCCTCTCAACCTGCTATCTCCAAAAGAACCTTCCTCTCTCTGCATTTTTTCACACGCCTCCGCTGTAGTTACGTCTGTTGCACGATGTGCTGGCCCCTGACGCTGGGCTCTATACTTTTCCGCCGTTACAATTAAATCAAAAACTAAAAAAAAAATCTTTCGTATTACCTCCCGCACGCAAACAGGCAAGGCTAACAAATTGAAATTAAATCTATTAATATTCACTAATTTCGTGGTCCGCTTGACCAATCAAATCATTACACTTAATTAAGGTTTTTAGTTGAGATGAAAAAAAGCTAATGGCACGAGCAGGATTCGAACCCACGATCTTCGGCTTGATACGCCGCTGCTCTACCACTTGTGCTATCGTGACCTCGATCCACTCGGACATCAAATTCGAATCCCGCTCGTGCCATTAGCTTTTTTTCATCTCAACTAAAAACCTTAATTAATTGTAATGATTTAATTGGTCAAGCGGACCACGAATTTAGTGAATTTAAAGAATTAATATGAAGTACACTTCACTAAAGCTCTCCGTGGCCATTTCAATTGTCGTCGAGAATCCAAACCGAATACACGACATTTGAAAAATGGCAAAAGGAGGGAAAACTCATAAGNCGTGTGTCAGGGCTGATGCAATACTTGGGTACCACTCACCGCCTGGCGTTTTCAAAACCGACGCGTTGGGTCGTCTCCGCCACCGACCGACTCGGTTTGAAAACCGACAGGCGGGTACGACCGCTACGTCTGTCAGGTTATATGCAACAACAATGAACGACTCACCGCCTCGATTTTTCTCGCGATAAACGCTTCGGTCAAAACCGCTCCGTGTGTCATCGCCCTAATTAATTATTTACACCCTAATATCAATTTTACATTAGAAATAAATAATGATGACTGATTAAACGTTTTATACTTACAACTGTCCATAATGACTAACCTAATTGAAATAGGCATAAGTATTAAACACAACTACACTATGATGCCAGCAGATTCTTCTCATCAATGGACCCAAAAAGCTGCTGGTTTCATTTAGCCCATAGACCGTAAGTCCTAAAACTCCTAAACTCCTATTAAGACCTGCTAATTATAAAAAGAATTACAAACAATTAAAACCTTAGCTAAAAACAACTGATAGGAAGATCGAAAATATTTATCGATACGTTGCTAGTAAAAATAATTTAAAAAATTAACATTAAAACAAGCAAAATCGGACTCGGCCACCAAAAATGAATAATTAGGTTTTCGTTGCTTGCCACACACTGATGATATATCAGAAAAAGTAGGTAATATTCTAAAACGGAAAGGCTTTAGAGTAGGTTTTAGAGGTACGTGTTCACTTAGAAACATCCTCTCAAAACCTAAAGACGAGGTTAGCAACTTGTCTAACAGCGCGGTTTACAAACTTAAGTGGAATGATTGCGATATTAAATATGTAGTCCACAGCGGCAGAGAGAAATTAAAACGAGAGTTATAGCAAGCTTGCCTAAATCGAACGAATTTTCTGAATTTAAGATGACATGAAACAGTGTTACACCGTTTCAACAAAGGAAGGGAACTAGATTGGTTTGTTAAATTTGAAATAAAAAAATGTAAAATTAAACATGAAGATAAATGCATGAACAATATAATAGATATTTCCTATGTTAATAATGTATGTAAATAATATTTGACGTGCAAATTAATTACTAATGTAAAATTATTTTCCTACAGTATTTATTAGGTTAGTATTTAGTTATGTTGAAATTCACGTTTTTCTCACTTTCAAATTGAGTGGCATTAAAAACCAGCTTCCCAATGGAACGTCATGTTAGCGGTGGATCGGCGGGTTCACTTTTACAATTCATGTCGAGAGACGTGTTTATAACTCCTTCAACTGATGATGAGCGTTTAATGCTCGAAATCTAGATCCTCGAAAACAAAACACTGTGAGTAAATATCTTTTAAAAAATGAATCGGGATATTGTCAATTTTGTAGTATTTCCTTTCCCTATCATTTTTTAAATTTTTTATTATAATCTGCATTAGAATTTATTAGAAATTATTATGTTTTTACTGAAGGAAAATTTAATTAAGTGATTATGGAAAATAACAAAAAAAATTCTAACTACATAATTTTGTTTATTGAACACAATATTTTTTTTAAAAACAATTAGTACCGTGTATAATGTCCTCTGTTACTTAAAGCCTCTGTGGACCTGTTAGGCGTAATTACTGTAATGTCAGTAATTACATAAGGAATTTTGCACCATAGATGTTGTAATGCTGTACTCAGTTGTTGCAGGTCAACTGGCTGCGGATGGTGATCTAAAAGCCTTCTCTTCAACGCGTCCCACATGTACTCAATGGGATTGAGGTCTGGAGGCAATGCGGAATGGGGCAGATGGCAAATTCCCTGGTTTTCAAAACATTGATGAACAACTCTTCGACTATGAGGTCCGGCATTGCCATCCAGAAATCGAAAATCCCTGCCAATGAGATCTCTGGTTGGAGGCATATGTTCCTCGATAATTTCTTGGATATAACGGACTGCGGTGAAGTTGCCTTCGACAATATGGAGTCCAGTTCGTCCTCCTGTGTAAATCCCAGTTCAAAGCAATACACAAACTCTGCTCGAACTGGGGCATAGAACGCATCCCCGGTAGCAGGTAGACTCTTCGGCGCCTCTATCACCATACAGACAGAAACGCGATCAGTAAACATAACAGCATTTCAATTGGTGTTCTCTGCTAGGCGCTCGTTGCACCATCCTCAGTTGGTTATGGCGGGCTGTTGCTAGGGGTCCTCTCAAAAGGGCATACGATGTGAGGCCAACATCCCACAAACGAGCACGAAAATTGTTTGTGTTGATAAAGTCCTTGCCAAAACATATTGTACTTCATTTAGGAACCTGCGGGCACTATGGAAAGGGTTCAGTCTTGCAGCAATGACAATATTTCTGTCCTCCTTTAGCGTCGTAATGCCTCCTATTGGCAATTCCAGACTCTCGGAATCGGGTTAAAGCCCGGGAGACCACGCTCTCAGAAACACAACTGCCTCTGCGATATCCACTTGCCGGTGAGCTCGATGGCTCATTCTCACAATAATATTGCAAACTTCTGGTAAAAGATGATGTCTTTCCTTGGTTAAAGAGAATACAACTGGATTAAAATGGAGAAAAGACGAGAAAAAGTGTTTGTTTACAAATTGAATAATCTTCATGTTTACTATTTTTAATACATTACAAATATCCCTATTCATTTTTGAGCAGTTTAGATGAACAACATACTCACCTTACCTTTATAATTTCTATAAACGATCGATTGTTTTCTATTAAATTATGGGTCAGAGCGTTCTTGCACATTCATCCATCGGAGTTGCGGATGTGGGATTAATGTAATCTATCAATTAATGGAACCCCCGATGGTTAAAAGCTTAATATCAGAGGTTGAAATATGCCAAGTCGTATAATCTGCCCGTTGTTCATCAATATCTGCTCAATCGGTTTGAAACGGATCAATGCACGAAGTCAAATGGTTCAGTAGATATTACATTTGAAAACACGAGTAGACGAGTGTAAGCACTAAAACACAGTTTGACTTAACGCAAGCTGTTATGACACAAAGTTGTAAAAGGGACATAACGTGAAAAACGGAAAGTGATCCGGTACAACCTGTGGCTTCCGCCTTCCCAATAAAGTCCTACATATTTGACAGTCGCGCCCTCAACGGGAAGGGGCTCTCGTGGGAAGTTTATCGAGAGGATATTTGATCAACACCTGTAAAGTACTCGGCGGATCTACCCGCTCACCCTGGTTATTAATTTATTCCGCGGGGATTCCGCTTGGGGAAGAATCTCAACCGCCGTAAATCAACCCTAAGTAAGTGATATTAGTTTTGAGAATTTATTTCTCAATGATCTCCACGGGTAGTTGACTACAGCGTCGACCCCTTTCTCTCCGGCGTACTTTCCCGGTTCTATTTTCCAGGATTCCGGTTTAACCCCTTCTGGGGAGTAATGAAGGTTTTCAGTGTTTGGTTGAACGAACATCTACTGCTACGGAAAGAATGCGAAGTTTTTTGGCCAATTGAGTTTTTATATTTTACCTGATCAAAATGCTTTGGTACTTGTAATGCCAGCAAAACAAGTAGCTTTATAAATAACCACCGGTTTATACCAGCTAATCAGAAAAGTTCATGCGGGTTTAAAGGTTTAAAAATTGTCACAATTAAAATTAATTTAGAATAATTTTATTCGGTGACACCGTCTCCATCGGCATGTACATATATCCTTCTCCCAACGAGTCACTAGGCCAGTTATGTTCTTTTTATAAAAGTTTGAGTCTCTTTACTTACACTACTTCGTTCTAGATATATGAGGTCTTTTGTTGTCATGGTGAAAAATTACACCTTTCCTCAGGGCACCAGATAATCAGGTTGCAGTTTGCTTGAGTAGATTTCTAGCGGTGATTGTCTGGCAAAATGGCAGGAGTTCGCAGTGTACAACGCGTACCCTACTCCAACAAACTCAAAGCATCACATTCTATTGGTGAATGTTCGGTTTTCGCGTTATTGGAACAGTCATTTGGTGCCAGCCACTGGTACGACCTTCTGGTGTTAGTGTTCAAAATTAATTTTTGATCGCAGGTGACAATCCGGTAAAAAACGTATGTACTTTCTACCGTGAAGTAATGAAATTCAAATGTTTCGACGCTGAAAATTGCTACAGTTGGTAAATTTGTGAGAAGCCCATTTGCTACGCTTCCACTTCTTACTAACTGCTTTGATTTCATCGGTTACGTTGAACACTCTAGCAAGCTCCTTAGATACTTGACTCGAATCAATTTCGATAGCTTCCCTTAATTCTTGTCATTCAAGATAGAAGCCTAAAAATGGGAACACGCCTACCCGATGCAACGCTACCCGATGCTACGTGACGCCTTGTCACGTATTGGTAGGGTGTGCACATCTATGCGAAGTCAAGCGCACGTCACGTACAGTCACACAGCATGTATCACAATAATCACTATCACAATCGCAACGCCTCTTTTGTCCTTGATGCACTATTTTGAGCAAAACCTTGTAATAAATTGTTAGTTAAATTTTATGAGCACAACCATGTAATAAATGTATAATAAATGTAATAAATTAACTATCATAATTAAATAATTTTTATAAACACATGAATTTTTGATCTCGTTCAATTTGGCTTGCATTAAAATAGGAATGTTGTAATTAAAATAACGACAAAATTACATATACTTAATTTGAAATAAACTACAAAAAATATGGGTGTCTTGTTCTGAAGTTTCTCGACAAAAATTGTGTAATTTTATGAGCGAAACCATGAAATAAATTGTCAGTTAAATTTTATGAGTAAAACCGTGTAATAAATTGTTAGTTAAATCCATTATATCAAAAAATGGTATTCCGGTGTTTAGATCAATTTTCTAACAATCCATTAAAATTAATTTTTAAAAAAATAAAAACTAATGAATTTTTTAATCTCGGTTAATTTGGTTTATATTAAAATAAGTTTGTTTGTATTAATATAACGACAATAATACATGTAGTCTGAATAAAAACATGAGTATCCGTTCTTTTGTCTTCGACTGTATTCGATGCTACCCGAAAATCTGGACAGTGGGGATCGCATAGCATAGCATAGTGCACGGGGTTAATACAATCGTATGGAAAAATGGACTTTGGATTTGCGTTGGGTACCATCGGTACCGCAGCATGGCGTTGCATCGGGTAATTGTGTTCCCGGCTTAACAGTCTGTGGTTCATAGTCAATCCCCTCATTCCCAGAAGCAAACTTTTTGAACCCCTTTTGGGCAGTGCGCTCATTCATTGTTTTATCACTGAATGCAGTGCAAATTTTACGAGTCGCTTCGGTCTTCCTAATACTGAGCTTAAATTCAGACAATAAGCACGCACGAATTGGTTATGAATCCAAAAGAAAGAAAATATTTTATAATTTACAGTGAACTGTTCAAGAGACTTTTTCTTTACAAGGATAGATTATTCTCTTCATAATATATGTAAACATCTAATTCTCCTATGTAAAAAGATACGCTGATTTATGGTATTACAACAATAACAAATTAATAAAAGCACACACTTTTCTGGTTACCATTTAATATAAAGTAGCACTAATTGTTAATAGTTGTTTAAAAAAAAATTTAAAATGTACGACTAGTGAATAATTCAATTTGTTATTCACTAATTTTATTTACTTTATTCGCTGTTGCTTATTATTTTTCATAATGTAAAAATATATAAAGTATAGCGCCGCTATAAGCCTAGGACGTCAAAATTAGTCAGTACATGCATCCAAAATATGCAAATCCTGAGGCATCTTAGGAACCAAGGCAAAGGGAAACGAAAAGGCAAATCCAACCCAGAAGAGGATCTGCAAGACCATGTATAGGCCTAGAACCTATTCTTTTGATACAACAATAAACACAGGAAGGGGCGTCGGTGGCCGCAAGGTTTAAAAAAAAAAAATAAAAAAAACAGAATCCACTATCGCAGAAAGAATCGGAGAAATGGATAAACTCAAGGGACGCTAGACAGGAATAAACTTCTGCTCAAACAACCCTCACGAATGCAGGCAAACTCATAACTCACTGCTAAAGATAGATTGGACGAAACTCAGAAGAGTGATGGGATTGTTTACCGGTCACTGGTATCTGAGAAAACATCTACATATCATGAGTACGTTCAGTGATGACCCCATTTGTAGGTCATGCTAAGGAAGAAACACCTGAATTGGGTCGTAACCTGGGTTACAAAGAAAACCCGGGGACAGGAAGCAACGACAGTCAACGACCTTAGTACTCCTTAAAAGTAGTATCGAATCAACAGATTTAACAAAGGAACTAGAAAGTACAATAAGCCAAAAGGCTGCAGTGCTTGGGGAACATTAACTCACACTTCCTAGACTCCTTTCATCAATATTATCATTATCAAGCCTAGGGAATGTGATTATTAGCCATATCTTTTGGCGGGGGCGGGGCCGTAAGTAGTCACAACGCCTCTCAGCACTGTAAGGTAAAGATCCCGGGTTCAAACAATTGTTGTGAGCAGTTGTTTAAAAAGCCATCCAGGAGCTGAGAAATTTAAAGAATTGTTATTAAAATTATAAGTTATATTATTTTAGCTCGAAATCAGCTTCTCTTGAGTAGTTTTATTTTTTCTCTGTTCGGAACACTTCTCTTCGAAACTCTTCTTCCTATTCACACTATTATTTTTGATTTAGCAAGGCCATCAACCCAAACAAACTAAAAGAAAAATTATTTAAAACAAATTAAGAAGGTTTAAATATAGTTATTTTTTTGTAAAACAAAATTTTTTTGTAACAACTAATTCTAAAAAGCTCTTGCTACGAATCTATTTACTAAGAATAGGAGCATGACCTATAGATCCCCCTCCCACAGAGAACTTGAGCCGGAAATGCGGAGGAATCGTCCTTACCCGATTAAGAATAGGTCATACGCTGTTGACACACGTCACCATCGCCCCTGTAGTAGTGTGCATGTTTTTAGGGTCGATGGCTGAACATTTATAAACGTACTCTGTCGACCCTAATTTAGATTAGATTATTACAGTATGTGATCATTTATGCGACTGCATTATACACGTTAGTTAGTTTTAAGCTAGATTATATTTTGCATACATTTGGGGCGGAAATGACCTAACTGTCGAAAACCACTGGAGCCTCCTGAATACCAGATCAAGTTCGTGACTACACTATCTTTTTCATTTTAGTAAATGCCGTCTTTCCTTTTTCTGTCCTTACTTTTATTTGTTGAGCGTTGTACCATAGATCGTTCAACTGAAAATCTCGGTATAAGCATTTTTCAACCAAATAAACCCTTTTTCAACCGCATTTGTACCATGAAAATTGTGAGGATTGGGTGTTAAAAAAATGTAAATATATTATTTAAAAAATTATGCATGAACGTTATGATGACAAATAAATTTTTCAATAGATGTACAGTTCTATGACAAAAATATATATGTATTACAATTATAACATTATTTATACTACTTTCGACTTGGAGAGAAAAATAATATAATAGCCAGTAATATTAAGAGAAAAAAAGAACTCAGTAGTGAGGACGGAGCTACGGCTTTCCTTGTAAGGGTAAGCCGATTTCAAAACGGTTTTCATGGAATTGCGGGGAGGCTAAGTCGCATAGCTCATCGGACGATATTTCTAATCTGAATATCAGTACTGATCCAGCTCTCCTCATTATCTTGTTGACTGACTTCTTCTTGTCAAAAGGAGTGCACGTGATGGGGATCAATGAACGCGTTGATACCGAGGATATTGATGAAGTTGAGCACGTTCGCGTTCGTGGGGCCGGGCCCAACGACTATGACGCCTCATAGTCTAGTCTTATAGTACAGTCGCTAACATTTACGAAGGACAAAAAAAAATATATATTTTTAAGTCTGGAGGAAGAGGGACATTCTGTCAGGAATGCGACTATTTCGTCAAATTTGAACCGTAATAATGCAAAAAGTGTTTACTGCAAATACAAATTTAATTGTACAGAAAAAAGAGGAGGGCCAAGGCGTAATGGCCTAACGAAGATGTTCTGGCCGCGCTAGACGGGTGGTTGCAGGAAATTGTGGATACCCTCTAAAACAAATTAAACAAAACTGTCATCACAAAATATGAATATTACTACGGTCGCTGTTCACGGATGATTGATCCAGCTTAGTATAATTTTGAAAAAAGCGTCAGTGGGGGTAACAGAATGAACTTTCTAGACACTATCGGCAAAAGAAAGCGATTTGATTTGGAGTGCGAAACACGGCCACCTCTCAAAATTGGTATTTATTGATGAATCAGGATTCAACTTCCACCTGAGACGAAGCCTACGAGCTAACACGCGAGCAGCCATAACTGCTAACTGAACAGTCAATAACTCTCGTACGTACTACTAATAACCATTCTTCCGACATTTCTGCTGGAAGTTGGAACAGCGCTCGGTTTTGCGAGTTTTTCACACAGTTCTTGAACTATGCGCCATACTTGATCAGATATCTCTTCAAAGATCATTTCTCATTATGAATAACGTTGCCATACACGAGACAGCTGAAGCCTCTACACGACCTGCCTACTCTTAACCAGAACACTCCTTTTCTCAAATCAAGGCAATTGCGAGAGATATGTTGGAAAATACACACTGGAGCTCGATGAGGTCATAGGCTGCAGTGTTAACAGTGCTTCAACGATGGACTGCTGTATGTCATGGCGCTAATGCTGAAGCTGTCATTTGCTGCTGCAGGTCTTCTTCTTCTTTGATCTAAACATCAACATATATAATACATTATTAAGTATTATATATTTACATAATTTATTTAGAAATCGTGACATGCGGTCTGGTGTGATGTAGGTTTCAGAAAAACATTTTCTTTATCGTGCCAACGTTTCGATCTTTATTGAGATCATCTACAGGGCCTGGGATTAACAAACATTGTTTACATATAACAATTACATTTTGGATGTGGAAAAGTGAATTTATACAATGCAAAATATATTTTTTTATATATTCAATCAAAGTATTTCTACTCACAAAGTGTTTGTCTTCTGAGTAATTGTGCCATTCTTGCGTGTCGTGTCGAGAGTGCCAGTGAGATTTTGCTATTTTGTGTTTATATACGTTGGATTTTGAAGGGGTGGGGAAGGAAGTCGGTATAGAAAGACATTTTTGTATAACGAGTCGGCTTCTTTGAGGTGAAAAGAGCCGACGAAGGGAAAAAATGTGTTGGTAATGGTTCGGCCAGATTATCCTTTCAGGATTATATAGAAAGGGATAAATAGGAAAAGGAAAGCTAAATTGTTTGGAAATTAGACTGTGAAAAATATTTGATGTGTGGAATGTAATGTGATGATATAGGTATGTTATCTGTATTGAATTTGATTAATGATATTGGCGTAGCTGCGACTGAGTTTACATGTATCTGTTCTGTAATTGATGCTGTGTTTATCTCTGTTGGTATGTTTGTAAATCCCAGGCCCTGAAGATGATCTCAATAAAGATCGAAACGTTGGCACGATAAAGAAAATGTTTTTCTGAAACCTACATCACACCAGATCGCATCTCACGATTTCTAAATAAATATCGATTAACGGTCACTAATCACCACACATTTACATAATACTTTATAACACTAATTTATTTGAAAAAAAATCCAATCAGTACCATTCATATTTTCGATATCGATTAATGAAAACAATGGTACAATATTTTTCATAACAATGTTTAATACACAATTTTCTTTTAGTTACGCGGTATTTACATGTTTTTAACACCCAATCCTCACAATTATGATGGTTTAAATGCGGTTGAAAAAAGGTTTAATTTGGTTAAAAAATGTTTAATTTGGTTGAAAAAAGGGTGAATTTGGTTAAAAAAAGGTTTAATTTGACTGAAAAATGCTATATTATCTTTTGGACCCTCTCTAAGGTGACCTCACCTATCTTAATTTCTGCGTCCGTAATAGGTGTTTTATCGATAACCATAAACTTAGTATATGCAGTATTTAGTATTAAAACATGTTAATCATGTCTTTGGGACACGTTAGGCATTGTATGGATATTTGCAATTATATTGTCCGTATATCTGGTATTATTTTTGGGGCACCGACCATCTTCACACCCTTCTCCACATCATCTAGAGCTTCCCTGAATATGTTTCTGGAGAGTATGTTGAATACTAGTCGCGACAGGATGCTTCTCTGTCTCACACTTCTCTTGATTTCGATGTCATCCGATGTGCAGCCTTCTCTCCTAACATTTGCTTTTTGGTGCCAGTAAAGGATTACAATAATATGTATATCTTTATTATCCATTTGGGTCGTTTTTAAGATTTCTATTATTTCCTACGTTGGATTTTATCGGAAGCTTTTCCAAAATCAATAAAACACAAAAATACCGGATGAGTGACATGTCTGCATCTCTGTATTAGGCAAGGCTTCTCTGGTTCCTAGGCAGTTGCGAAATCCAAAATGTTGATTTTCTTATTTGTTCTTCCAGTTTAATATTGATTCTTCTATGGATAACCTTTAAGAATATTTTTAGTACGTGAACAGTTTGATAATGATTTAATTAAATACGAATTTTCATCACAATTATTTGGAAGGATTTGCTGGTGCCAATTTTTTTCTGGCCTATGCCCAGTGTTCCACTTAAATATGTACAACATCTTTGTATTTTATCCGAATCCAACGTTATTACAACTTTAAAAAAAATTAATTATACATTTTATTTAAGGTCTTGGTTGAGATGAAAAACTAGGGTCACGAGCGGGATTCGAACAACGACTTTCGGATTAATACGCCGCTGCTCAATCTAACCACTTGAGCAATCGTGTTTTCGACTCCACAAGCTTTCGATCCACTCGGACACCAACTCATCTTATCGATGGAAGTCACTACATGATAGCCCTACTAGCTAGATAGAAATGTACTGATGTATTACAATTAATTAATGTTTTTAGTTGAGATGAAAAAAAGTCAATGGCACGAGCGGGATTCGAACCCACGATCTTCGGCTAGATACGCCGCTGCTCTACCACTTGAGCTATCATGACCTAGATCCACTCGGACATCAACTTCCTATCTCAACCCCACCTTATGAGTTTTCCCTCCTTTTTGCCATTTTTCAAATGTCGTGTAATCGGATTGGATTCTCGACGGCAAATGAAATGGCCACGGAGAGCTTTAGTGAAGTGTACTTCATTTTAATTAATTAAATTCACTAATTTCGTGGTCCGCTTGACCAATTACAATACCACGAAATTAGTGAATTTAAGGAATTAAATGCACAACAATAAACAAATATTATAAAAAATCACTTAAAATATCCTTCTAGAGCCCATTGGCTACAACGCCCAGTCAAGCGACATATTTTTTTGCTTACTATATTTCATTGTACATGTTTATCGATACTTCTTCTATTTCTCAACTGTGCACACAAAAGGAATAATGAACGATATAAACAAAAATTATCGTAGTCGATATTTCTCTCGATGTTATAAATGGTTGATTTCAATTAGAACAGAGGGGGGCTTAGAAGAGTCTAAGCGTATATTTAACATCGATGTCCTTGGAAGAAGAGGGTGGGATATTGTTGAGTTGTCGGGTTTGTTTTCTCAGCTTCTGCCATAGGGAATCAATTTGGGTCGACTGTTTGCCCTCGCTCAGAGAGACTTAGTTACTCGCAATTCTATCACCTCCAAGGATTCTGATAACAACGAGAACATCCCCCGCCCTCACCTTTTCCCACAGTTTTCACCCACTTTCACCTTTAACAGTTGACCTTTTTTTCGTCGCCTCGGTTACCTTTAGTTTTTTTTAAAAATTCGTATTACTATTAATTTAAAAAAAATATAGAGGCTTAAGTACGACTTACACACTTTTATCTTTAAAAGAGAATAGGCATATTTATTTATTTATACAACAAATGGCAATGCCCGTCTAGTACAACATGATGATAAAGTGAGACTTAGGGGGGACCGCGGTAGCCGAGTGGTTAGCATGAGAGACTCTCACGCCGCGGTCGTGGGTTCGATTCCCACCGTCGCCTCTGGCCCTTTTTTCCCAATAACCCCCAATTTGAACACACAAGAAAAAAAAAAGTGAGACTTAATAACAGCAACATCTTACATATTAGAAGATTAATTTTGATGATGACATATAAAGCCTCTACAGACTATAAAAGAGAGGAAGAACTCAAGAGAGTGTGAAACACAATGATATGGTATACGAATTGGCACGATTGAACACAGAGTTTGCAGTTTGCACCAAGGATGGGACAAAAGGACTTCTTTCTTCGCAAACAAAAATGGTGTAAAACAGGGTTGCCCATTATCTCCTCTTCTCTTGTGTTATATGGATTGGCAATCTGAATATAAGATGCATGCTTTATGCAGATGGTATAATCGTTTTGGCAAGTTGCAATACAGTTATATTACAAAGGATGATAGAATATACGAGCATTGCCAATTCTGGAACCCCAAACTTAATTTAAACAAATCAAATGTTATTGTCCTTTAAACGACATTTAAACGGGAAGCTAGAGTTGTATGACAGGAATAGGTTCTTTGTGGCCAATTTTTTTTAATAATGATTCCTTACGCATAAGTGCAAAATATAAAGTATTTGACAGTATGTCTAAAACAGTAATTTGTTATGCAGCACAAGTATGGGGATACAAAGAATATGATGAAGTCGAAGCACTGCAAAACTATTTTTTGAAGACAGTATTTTATTTGTCTCGACATTCCCCCGACTACGTCATTTACTTAGAAACGGCAGGAGTCCAATATTTTGGAAAACAGCAGAGATGCATATAAATTACATAAGGAACTCGCTGCAAAATTCATTACAACCGATTAAAAAAATGCTAATATAGTATGTCACTGAAAAAGAAATTTATTGGTTCAAAGAAGTTAAAAATTTGTGCAATATGTTCAGAAACGATGTAAACAAGATCTGCATGAGCAAGGATAAAAAGTATATGCAACGTTTTATAGATTATGTAAAATTAAAATTTCAACCGACTTTTCTAATTAAACGAAGAAATGCACAGTTTCATCAAAAGTATAAAGAAGTTTATTGTACTTGGAGATAGTCACTACATAAACGATAATAACAAACAATATTTTATGTCAATTGTGATGAAGGCAAGGGGAGAAGTTATGAATTTAAACTACTCAGCTATTAGAAGTGAAGGTACGCATAAATGTTCATTATGTAATTTGCATGTTGTTGAGAATGTATATCATTTTG
Organism: Cimex lectularius; assembly: GCF_000648675.2. Classification (NCBI taxonomy): domain Eukaryota; kingdom Metazoa; phylum Arthropoda; class Insecta; order Hemiptera; family Cimicidae; genus Cimex; species Cimex lectularius. Next base: position 1,217,578 of record NW_019392712.1, read on the forward strand.
TTTGTGAATGTACAATCCTAAACGAGTTCAGGTATAAATGGATGAGATGTATAGTAATATGAAGGACTTCTTACATTCATTGAATATTTGAACGGTAAGAAAAAATGGTCTGAGCTAGTCGATTACATTATTAATGCCTTTAAATATAGAAAATAATTAATAAATGAATTTAACTATTAGTATGTAGTAAATATTTTGTTAATACATTTATTATTGAATTAATCTTTGTGTGCTTACTAAACAAGTTATTATTGAATAAATGATTTTTTTTACGAGGTTTCGCAACATCCGACGTCAGATCAACCCTCAGGGTGCCGGTGTTTTTGAAAAAAAGCCCATTTGTAAGTATGTCGGTTCGAATGCAGGGCCGCTGGATTCGAACCCGGGACCTTTACCTTACAGAGATGAGCGCCCAGTCAACGCCTAAACCGACGATCCTAATTAATAATTGTTATAATTCAGTTAAGATTTGTTGCCACTTTTCTTGATTATATTTATTTAATATATTTAAACTAAAATTATTATATGAAAGTTATGCATTCCCCTTTAAAATCTTAAATTTATATTTATAGAAATAAATAATATGTAAATAATGTTCCTAAACCGGATTACAAAACTGTTAAAATGTGATAGCATGTTAGATATTACGCTATGTTCTAAATTAAGGAAAGATTTATTACCACCATTGTTGATAATATTTATTTAATCTTCTTAAATTAAAATTATTATTACTCAAATTATTATTTAATATTCCACTTTAGCAACTTATGTGAAAATGAAATTTATGTGTATAGAAGAAATAACTTATATGCAATAATGTTTCTATACCAAACTACAAAATTTTTAAATTATGATAGTATATTAGAAGCAGTGTTATAATTTTATTACAATTAATTAAGGTTTTTAGTTTAGATAAAAAAGTCAATGGCACGAGCGGGATTCGAACCCACGATCTTCAGCTAGATACGCCGCTGCTCTACCACTTGAGCTATCGTCACCTCGATCCACTCGGACACCAACTTCCCATCTCAACCGCACCTTTTGAATTTTCCCTCCTTTTTGCCATTTTAATAATGCCAATAATTTATCAATTATTCTCTTCAGTAGTTATTCTTTATTTTTATAAAATAAATAAACAAAAAACAACGTCGTACAATAATAATAACAAAATTTAAAAAAATATATAGGACCTCAGTACCGAGAATTAAAAAAAAAACTATTTATAAAAATATATGTACATAATATAATATAGTATATCCTTTGTTTTTGTAACATTAAGGAAAAATTTAAGGTAAGATCTAGGATATGAACGATTAATATTCATCTGGTAATAACATAATCAAAAGGTTAAAATAAATTTTGCCTCTATTTCCTGAACTGAATAACCAATTGAAGAAAGAAAAAACTCAGAAACGGCGCTGATCAGATCAAGCGGTCCGTCGATGTCCTCCTCGTTATTCTGCAAGGTGTCAAAGATATACTCAGAAGGAAAAAAAATATCTTTTCAAAATCGATAAAAAGATCTAATACCAGCGTGTTTCTAGCGCACAGGCCTCTCCTCTCATCTCTCTTGTCTTTGCCTCTGGCTCGATCAACGCTCTCCTCTCTTTTCCCCGTGCTCTGGGATGAGACTATTAATAATGGTACTTACCCCAAACGACACTCGCCACGATTAGTGTCCACAGCACCAACAGCGGCTTCCCGGTTTCTCGTTGACTAGATCCGAAGAGTCGTAACGGCTGGTCGTCGCTGGCTGACTGAGTACCCCTTGTTGAGTTCCAGACGGAGTGTGGCCGCTTCTCTTCCTGATCGACTCCTGGAGCAGATTGTTCACTGGTTTGAGCCCTTGGTGTAGACTTACAGGGTTGAGCCCTTGGATTAAAATGGATTTTGATTTCCAAATCATTCCTATTCGTACCAGTTTCTCTACTGGATTAGGGTAGGAAAGGAAAATCAAAAGTCGAGGGAGTTCATACGCTGCGGGAGGATAGGCTAAGACGGGTGTCGCGACCACGATTTATGATGTCCCACGTCGCTACATATTTTTGCCCTTGTGACAGCCCTTCAGCACTAAATAACTAAATAACTAACTCGCTGTTAGTTATTTATTTTATCGGTTGTCCAACTATTGCAACTTTATGTTTTTCAGGTTTGGGAAACATCCTGTGGCTCCCGTCTGGGTCTACGACACCCTTCAACTTTCTTATTTATCCGACCAACTGGGTAATAATTGCAGGACTAGGATTTCTTAGTTTGGGAGAAACATGTTCCTGTCTGTGCTATGACACCCTTCCACCAACTGCTTAATTATTGGAGAATTATGTTTCCCAGTTGGAGGAGGTCACGTTTCTGTCGGGGTAATCGCCCCTTTTTGCGTGGTCGTTGAAACTAATTTTTTGTTGTTCTTATTTTAACAACTACAACTTATTCTAAGACGGGAACCGGCTTACACTTCTTCTCCTTTGTAGTATGTTGAGACCACAGGATGTTGTAATAAGTAATAGTTTTTTATTTTACCACTTTTTATCCTTACAATACACGATATTTCGATTAGTTACATTTTAGTCTTATATCCGTTTGTTTGACATTAATGGAAAATAAAAGAAAGAGCCGATGTTGTCAACTTTTAATACGAGGGAAGGTTTAAAAACTTTTCGTGACTTTTCGCTAACAAACAGTAAGTTTTTGCACTTAAAAAAAATGAAAGAAAACGAAATGCGCTGAGCTTTAATTTAAAACTTGATGAACGGGTGTGTAGATGAACGATGCATTTTTCCCCGGCAGTAAATTGTTGAGCGGTTAGTTTCCGAGGATTGTAAATCTGAAGTCAGAAGGTAATAGGACGTAAGGGGTTTAAAGTGGAATACCGGCCAGGTTAAAAGCAGCGTTAAAGACAGGTTGTCCAGATGCAATTTAAACTGAGGGCCGGTAAAGGATTAAAAGGTAGGAGTAATAAAAGCGCTATCCGTGAAATGGGATTGTGTGCACTAGGAATGAGGTATGGCCTCCCGACCGAAACCGCAGCCGCTCATCTCAGCCGGCCGCAACTTTATTGTTTCCATGAATCAAATAACGCTATTAATTTAACAAGGGGCGAATGTTGTTTTAGTGACACGTCTGACCGAGAAAGCCACTTTTTTCATTCAGTTTCCTCACTTGGCTCAATGAAGGGCTTTCTTACCATATACGCTCTTTTACGACGTACGGTAAGAGGAAAAAAGTGTCCATCCTTAATATTTTTAATTATCTCTTAGATATCCTCCATTATTATCGTACAGCAATATTTGACCCGTTTTAAAGGATTGCACGTATATAAAACACATCAAATCTCCCACTTGTGTTTACAGTTGGATTTTGAAAATTAATCTTTTAGAAGACAATCTCTTCTTTTTTGGTTTGTCTGTAAAGCTTCTTTTTAACGTTCCGGTGGTTTGATTTTTTTAAGTTGTACCATTTTTAAGTTTCGAATTGTTTGAGTAATGGTGTTAAGTGATACAGATTGGGCTACAATCATAGTATTGTTGGAGGATGGAAGAACTCAACATTCATGTGCTTAACATTCCCAGAACAACTGTCCGAAGGGTCTTTCATCGCTACCAAGATAATGGAGGTTACTGAAGAAGGCATGGGCCAGGTCGTCATCGTGTCCCATCTCATAGAACCTGCACAGGGTCACTTACTGTGTCTGTCTCTAGTCCCGTATTTTTATTTTTTTATTTTATTTTATTATTATTTTTTAAGTAAACAAACGCGTTTCAGCATTGCGCCATCTTCAGTGAGGAACTGTCTGTCACCTATATAACTGCGTGGTCATGGTGCCCATTGGTCGGTCGTCATTACGGTTATTTCCGTTGTCAGTTACTATTTGTGCTTTCTAAAACCATGTTTAGGTATGACACAAGATTTTGTTTTAAGCCTTCTGACGACTGTGAGAGCGTTTGGAGGAGAGCGATTTATCCCCATAACATTTTCCCTCCGGCGAAGGTATGGAGGTGGAAGGTTGCACAATCTTGATCTTCGTCGAGGATTCCTTAGAACCTGCGCGATACATTGAAGATGTGTTATCAGAAGATGTTATTTGTTATATACCACTCAATGACGAAGGTTTTATTTTTATGCATGACAGTTGAAGGTTGGTGACTACTTGGAACAGGGTTCAATTCAATGTTTGGTGCGGCCAGCATATAGTCTCGATTAAAATCCTATCGAACACCTTTGTGACGAGTTGTCAAAGAGAACATAAAGTTGTCCCGTGATGCCAGAGAATTTACAGGAATTAAGAATTGCGCTGTTGGAGAAATGGTAAATTGACCAAGTTACTTTTTTCAATTCAGTAAACTGGTCAATTGATCACTAAAACGTAAATGGATTAATATTTAATAAGAAAAGAAGTATCACTTCACTAACAGCACCCCGCGGCCACTTCATAAGTCGCTGAGAATCGAATCCTGATTAGACATTTGAAAAATGCCAAAAAAAAGGGAAAATTTCGAACGGATATAGGTTGAGATGGAGAGTTGATGTCCGAGAGGTCGAAGTCACGATAGACGCGGGTCACTAGTTTTGTACCTTCTATAATTTTTACGTTATATTGAAAAGTTTTATACATTGTTATGACATTAAAATTTTGTATTAGACATGTAAAGCGTTAACTATCCAATAATGAATAAACTAACGGTTGTTCCCAACTTGATGGGATTCGTGGGTGTACTAGTAAGTTGATACTCTCTATAATTTTCGGACAATTTTCTAAAATTATATTTTTTATATTGTTAGGATATCAATATCTGTACTATACATATATAGAGTTAACTGTCCATATATGAATAAACGAATGATTGTTCTCAACTTGATGGCTGGGATTCGCGGGTATACTTGTAAGTTGATACTCTCTATAATTTTTGAATAATTTTTCTATATTGATATTTTTATATTGTTCGGACATCATTATTTTTTACTATACATCTTAAGGGGTCCTTATATGAATAAATTAACGGTAGTTCTCCACTTCATGACTGTGGGTCCAATAATNTTATGAACTATGCATATTAGCCATGTGACAAATTCGTATATGTGTGTTCAAATTTGGGGGGTTATTGGGAAAAAAGGGCCAGGGGCAACGGTGGGAATCGAACCCACGACCGCGGCGTGAGAGTCTCTCATGCTAACCACTCGGCTGCCGCGGTCCCCGCCATAACATTTTAAAATATGTATTATACACTCAAAGAGAAAAACAATGGGCGCTCCGATAATATTGTTTATTTCAAACTATATGTATTTTTATCGTTATATTTACAAAGGCAGACAAAGAGGGGCCACTGATGACTTGAAAGTATCTGCCGGTTAGGTAGGATTTTCGGAGCATTTAGTAGGTGAAAGGGAGGACTCTGAAGCTTCCTGGGCAGTGCCAAGTGAGAATCCTGATGCCTACAACGCGACGGCACTTGAATTATTAATTATTTATTTTCTTTCTTACTAATTATCTGAAATATTATTTTAATCTAATTATTTTAATTTTTATTAATGAAAATCCAAATTTAAAAGGTTTGGTTTTGAAGATTAAGTTAAGTTGTATTTGTATTTGTAAAAAGAAGACATCAATAAATGAATTATTTATTTAAAAACACATTAGGAAAAAATCCTTTTAGAATGTTGATTTTGAACATGAAATTTTGGATAAAATAAAAATGTTTGAGTCAAACAAAGACATTCCGTGAAAATATCAAAAAATGTGTTCTTTACATCACATGTCCAAACAAACGTAATTCGACGACCGTCATAGAACAAACCTCGTTTTAATTTTGATTGAATAAACAAGAACGCATCACGTTACTTGTATTTCTGCAATTTGGAAATTTTAATTGAAACACGGATGTTCATAAAGCCCGAAAAGGGAAAAGTAGAATTTTTCCTGAAGGGTAAACATTTTACACACAACAGGGTTGTACGTGGATAAAATACACTCGACGACAAACAATCTGACACTCCTGTTTTATTGTTTATTTCACACTGTATGAATTTTTATGATTATATTAATTACAACATACTTACATTAATGCAAACTAATTTAAACGAGATCAGAAGTTCTTAGATTTAATAAAAAATAATTCATTATGATGGTTTGAAAGAAAATTCGCTAATACGCAGGAAAATCATTTAGTGAAAGATTAAAATTTAACTAACAATTTATTAATTAGTTTTGCTCCTAATAATGACACGTATTACGTCCTGTGGCCTCGCGGAGGGCATTAAGTCTCCTAATCTTCGAGTAAATAAGCGATGGGATTTCGTCTTGTGAAACAGAATCCCATTCTCCAACATGAGTGTTTTGAAGCTGTTCACGCTTGTTGGAGGCGGCTAACGAATGTCTAACCAGTCTCTTTATCATGTCCCATAATCGTTTTATGGGATTCGTGTCAGGGAATAATCCCTATACTCCAAGTAATGGTGGACAACTCGAACTACAGCGACAGGTCGAATGTTATAATTTATTAACACTAAGTCGTCCCCAATAAATGGAACGAATGGGACCACAGCTTCCAGAAGAAAAGCTTCCTCATGTACCTTCGTGCAATCGAAGATTCATTCTGTAAGATAATAAAACACGGCATGTACGTTGATGCCATCTCATACCATGATGCCGGCTCATAAATGGCCGTGTTGAAAAGACTGTGACTCAAGCATGGAACACGAAGCAAAGAATTCTCCGCATCTTCCCCTCTTACGGCCCCGGTCATCTGATGCCTCATACCAAACCGGTACTCATTTGTGAAGAGAACAGCGCCACATTGTCGAACAGTTCAAGAGAGATGCTGATTTACGAATAGTCTACTTTCCAATTGATGCTTCTTCGATAATAGAGAACGTGATGTGAGACGTGTAGAGACCAGGCATTCTAACGAAGCATTTTGATGTCTGTTTTAATGCTGAGCCTCATATTACGGACCGTTTGGAGTTGACTACTTATCAAGGAAGCCGTTAAACGACGGGTCCGTAGTGCGGAAGAGCAATGAAATGATCGCCTTTAGCTGCAGTACGTCGAAGTCGACCATTACCTCATCATCGTGGATGGTTGAGCGCGGCACATTCCAATATGCTGCAAATTCATCTAAATCAGTAGTTATTTATTTAGAAATCGTGAGATACGGTCTGGTGTGATGTAGGTTTCAGAAAAACATTTTCTTTATCGTACGAATAAAATAGCTTTCAAAAATTATAAGACAATTCGAACACTTTTTTCCAAAATTAAAGATCCCACACCAATAACAAATAAATCTGACGTAATCTACAAGATCAACTGTTTAAACTGTCCGGCAACTTACGTCGGTCTTACATCCCAATATCTGGACAAGAGAGTAAAGCAACATATCTATGATTGCAAAAAACCTAAGCAAATTCCTACAGCACTCGCTACCCACCATTTTGAACACCAACACAATTTCGACTTCAAAAATCCAAAAAAATTACATACAGAACAAAACAAATATAAACGTAATTTCTTAGAAATGGTTTATATCAGCCGAGATAAACACAGCATCAATTACAGAACAGATACATGTAAACTCATCTACGCCAATATCATTAATCACATTCAATACAAATAACATACCTATATCATCACATTACATTCCACACATCAAATATTTTTCACATAAATTCACTAATTTCGTGGTCCACTTGACCAAAGGAGGGAAAATTAAAAAAAGGTGCGGTTGAGATGGGAAGTTGCTGTCCGAGTGGATCGAGGTCACGATAGCTCAAGTGGTAGAGCAGCGGCGTATCAAGCCGAAGATCGTGGGTTCGAATCCCGCTCGTGCCATTGACTTTTTTATCTCAACTAAAAACCTTAATTGATTATAATTTTTCACATAGTGTAATTTCCCGACAATTCAGCTTTCCTTTTCCTATTTATCCCTTTCTATATAATCCTGAAAGGATAATCTGGCCGAACCATTAGCAATTTTTTCCCTTCGTCGGCTCTTTTCAACTCAAAGAAGTCGACGCCTTATACAAAAATGTCTTTTCTATACCGACATCCTTCCCCACCCCTTCAAAATCCAACGTATATAAACACAAAATAGCAAAATCTCACTGGCACTCTCGACACGACACACAAGAGTGACACAATTACACAGAAGGCAGACACTTTGAGTGAGTAGAAATACTTTGATTGAATATATAAAAATATATTTTGCATTGAATAAATTCACTTTTCCACATCCAAAATGTAATTGTAATTTGTAAACAATGTTTGTAAATCCCAGGCCCTGAAGATGATCTCAATAAAGATCGAAACGTTGGCACGATAAAGAAAATGTTTTTCTGAAACCTACATCACACCAGACCGCATCTCACGATATCTGAATAAATATCGATTAACGGTCACTAATCACCACACATTTAATCAATAGTGATTTAATGTTACATTTATTACTTAATTGTAAATGTCCATTGAATTATAAAAATATATGTGAATGCTAAATACAACATAATAATACCAACAAGAAATTGTTTTTTGTTTTCTTCAACATTTTGGATTTTTTACAAAATAAAAAACGAAGAAGCATTGTAAATTTTAGACTTGATTGTATAAATTATACCCAGCTTTTAAAGGAAATCGCGCAAAATATTTAATCCAGAATGGAAAGTGAGCCCCGCCATCTCCAATTAATTGTATATCAGGTATTAATTACGCCAGTACTTTCATCCGTTAGGCTATTAAAAACATAAATAAACGTTTGGTCCGTCGATTTTTCCCAATAACCGGCCTGGAAAGAGAAGGCTGTTAAATTAAGTAACAATTAATATCCATTGATTGTAACGCTGATGTCCATTGTCGAATGGGGAAACGAGTTCTGGGCCAGATAGCGTGTAGAAACGAGGGTGTGGCCAAACCCTTGCGTGGCTCCGACTGTCCATTTCCGAAATTAATAAGTTTAAAAAGCAGCAATATTTTTTTTATTATACGTGCCCCTCCGGTCAGGGCAAGGCTAGATATCCGATGAGTAACGATAAGTCATTTCGCAAGGCTTGCATTTAAGTATGAAACTTTAATTGACAAGTATGCAATAACTACTTAAAATTTTTGAAAATAAAACTTATGATATTTAACGAAAGCTGTTTAATTTTTTCTAGGATCAGTTTTTTTGTTTGTCGAAACCCACACTACTAAGTAGACTATAAACTAATTAAACACGGACAATCCCGGAAATCTCGATACATTTCATATTAATTAGTGAGCTATATACTGCTCTACAGGCAACTGTTGGAAAAAATAGTACAGACAATAAATGTTTACTCAATGGTAATTACCGACTGCCCAGCTTTCCTGAAAGCTCTTCACAAGGAAACCATTAACTCTAGATTGGTAGAGCAAAGTTCACAACGCGTCAATAAAACTTCCTCCAAGTACATGGCCATTAAACTTATACGCATCTCGGTCGTAAGGGACAGTTCGAAATTAGAGAATGGGCTAGTCGGTGAAAATAACTGTAAAACACCATAAACAGATTTAAAATTATAAAATATTTATTTTTTTATTATTGATTGTTACATCTTTGATGCAATAAACAAAACAGATAAAATATTGCATGCCATTCGCGTGTACCCATGAGCGGCAATCATCCGGTGATGAAAGCCGTTTCAAAATATGGTGTCAAATTTTTTTTTGTTAGTACGAATTTTATATTTATGTTGTTTTTAATCAAAATTATTATATAGTTATTTCTTTTTTGTTATACAGTAAGTAAAATAATTCCTGTCATTCAGATGGGTTCAACTACTCGAGTAGTGTTACGGACGAAAAGTTCAAACCAATTTTCAATACTCTTTTCAAATTGCCATCAATTAAAATCCATGTGCGATGCCCGAATTCGAACGCAGATCCGCTTGCGTGGAATCGAACGCCCAACTCGGTCATTCGTTTAGAAAAAATATCGTAACAATTACAATCACAAAATGTTATATAACTTTATCACATATACAGCAATTTATGCTGTTTTTAGATCAATATCAGCACCTGAGCACTTTCGTAGACGTGAGGCAAGCAGTCGATCTAGTCTGGTACCCGGGCGAGCCTCGGGAAACTGAAGACCGCCTTATTACCTTCTGTACTCTCAAGAACGAATCAGATTCTTTTCCCTCATTCTCTATGCCGAATGGGGATTTCCGCAAGCCAACATCTTACGTTCCATTCTCTATTAAGCATATACTTTATACAGTCCTATAAATCCCGATACAGCACTTTTCAGCAGACCCAGACACAGAAGTGGCCTTCAAAAACCTCCAGGACCACCACTCCTGTTTAGAAGAACGGTTCAAGCAATGGAGGAAACGAAATCCGTGCAAATAACCTTCACACTTCGCCGTTTCTCCTCGAATCTACCACAAATATGTCCCTGTCTCTCTACCATGTCGACCAATATTTGGGACTTCACATAGTCGAAAGACTTAGTTGGAACTGCCCAATCGACTCGAAAGAATATAACTGAAAAGACGGGATAAATTATACAAAGGAAAATTAGGCAAACAACCAAAACTAAACAAACACCACATCTATCATTACTAGAACCTCTAGTCGTACAGAGTTGAACTGAGGACTTCGACCTAGTGTTACAACACCCAAAGATTCCAGCCACTCCTGTCCAAAATCTTTTGAATCATTGTTTTAGCTCTACACTTTATATCCAGCATTATTATCTACACAGTCCTCCAAATCATTTGCTCTCGACAAAGTTAAGTCAATACAAACGCCTCCTTGAAACCCCGAAACCCATATCCCTAACACCTAGTCCAACATCCCGAACCTTTCTCGATAATCCTACAAGAAGTCTAAAATAAATATTGTTGTGGTGAGAATGTAATTAATGGGTTGCTTTTCTACTTTTGTAAAATAAAATTCAATAAAGACGACTGGGTTTTTCTAGCATTCTAGAGCTGTTGTAACATAATAAACCTGATAAAAATATTTGAAAAACGTACATTGCTAAGTAGGTGCTAGGTCACAAATTATGTATAATAATTCAATAGGTAAAGTTATATGGCGCTGATCATCAGTTGATATAATTACCGTAAGATCACCAATAAAATTTTTTGCTTAATTCATCCGTTTTTTTATCTATATACAAAATCCAGGTCACTCTTAGAATAAACGGAAGCTTGATAACATTGGACTGCCCTCCTAATGGCCTCTCTTCATTAGGGCCCAAAAAGTGAATCAACTGTGTGGATAGAGGATGGCCGGCAGTGGCCCATATTGCCATACTGGCCAAGAAACTTTGGATTTGGGAGCGGTCTCATTAAACACATCAAAGGAGGCCAACATGCACGAACAAAGAGCGCAGTAGATAGACGAGTTCACACACTGGGCTGTCATTAGTCGGCCAATGTTTCTTGTTTTCATCCAGGTTTCTGTCAATAATATTTAAATAGCAATTGTATACCGTAGACATACACAAAGGTGCAGCTGCGATTTCCTCGACCTCGATCTTCTCACGGCACAGGAAAAGAAAGCAACTGTAGGCCATGGCGGCTATGCTGGCCCATGGCCATTGTGGCTTCCTTTGCCAAAAGCTTCGTGTCCAATGCAGTGCCCCGTCTAGTAAAGGGGGAGCATAAGACATACAAGACAAACCAAAACCTCTTAGTGCTATTAGTCAATGCTCTCGATTTGTTACAGAAAATATGATTTAGCAGACACTTAAAACACGGAAATAATGACAGAATTGACCACCTTGCCAGATCTTTCATCCAAACCACTGAAAAATCACTATAATACCAGCATTGTAATTTTAATATTAAAACAGTTAAATCGATCTACAAACATCTTCCCGTATATTGTATTACAGTAATGATATTATTATGGAATGCACTACACCTCATATATGCAGATGAAAACAACTGGCTGACAGAAAACCCAGACCCAGTGACTTTAGAAACCTCAGAGAATTGTCCTGTTTGGAAGAATGGATCCAGACACAAAGAAATCCAAGCAAACAACCGTCATCCTTTGCCGTATTACATATTCGCAAATCTACAATAACTCTGTTCCTCCCCCACAACCAATGTGTTCCACTATTTAGCACTTAACTACAAAAGACTTCCTGGACAAAAGATCGAAACTCTCATTGCATAATAAGCTTCTTATCGGCATGCCAGTAATAGAACCAATTTGGACGGAATTGAACTGTGGCGTTCCATCCTCCGAAGGATCCAGTCACTCCACTCAACAATCCTCACTACTTTGCCCTACATCACCACTTCGATTCCAACCTTAATATCCTCAAAGACCTTCAAAACCGTCGAAACCGCAAAAAGTCGATAAAGGCCGCCATAAACCCCTGGACACTCATCCCAACATCCAGCCCAACAATGGGCACATCCTTCTATACAATCCTATAAGTTTTCAGTGTTAGAAGTATCGACCACTTTTTCGCTCACGAACACTCTGGATCAAAGTATGGTTTTAAAAATTAAGCAAATTCAGTTGTTAGTGCCAAGCTTTCGACTATTTTAAGATCATCGTCAGAACCATATTAATTTCACATTATGAAAAACATATTTGTACAATTGTTTTAACAATAAATACACTGTAGAACTTGCATAACATACTTAAATATTTATACAGATTGATATATTTAACTTTTTACAGGCGATCTCAAATTTCTTTGAAGACCGACTCTATCCTGACATTGCCAGGGACTGTAACAGTATTGCAACCTTATCCCGGAGGTTCTCCTCTTATTCATTATATTCATTTTGATTTAACACCGTGAAATCAGCTGAGCAAACCTGACAAAAGAATTTTTTTTGATGGTTCTACTCACAGTTTTGTTGTTTACAACGATCCGGATTTCGAACATTAAACGCTCATCATCAGATTGATGGCTTACAAGCACATCTCTCGACATGAATTGTAAGAATGAACCCGTCGATCAACGTGGCTTTCCAATCCAATGAAAGCTGGTTGTATTTCCAAACAATTATGGGCGTGCAAAAAACACGAATTTAGCACTAAATATTATCCTAATAAATATTGTAACAAAATAATTTTAAATTAGTGATTAATTTGTATGTTAAATATTATTTAGGTACATGTTTATAATAGGCGGTAAATCAAAATCTATCATATCATTTATGCATTTATCTTCATGTTTAATTTTACAATTTTTATTTCAAATTTCATAAACTTATCTAGTTCCCTCCTTTTTCTGAAATTGTGTAACACTGTTATATTTAAATTAATTAAGGTTTTCAGTTGAGATAAAAAAGTCAATGGCACGAGCGGGATTCGAACCCACGATCTTCGGCTTGATACGCCGCTGCTCTACCAATTGAGCTATCGCGACATCGATCCATCTCACGATGAGGTCACGATAGCTCAAGTGGTAGAACAGCGGCGTATCAAGCCGAAGATCGTGGGTTCGAATCCCGCTCGTGCCATTGACTTTTTTATCTCAACTGAAAACCTTAGTTAATTGTAAGATATTAACTGGTCAAGCGGACCACGAAACTAGTGAATTTAAAAAGTTATATTTAAAGTTAAATTGTAATTGTTTTTATTTCATTTAGATGGCTCTTTCCCATATCTAGATGTGGAAGTGATCAGAAGCCCAGAAAGCATATTGATGACCAAAGATTGTGTACAAAAAAAAATCAGCTCTGACAGATATTTAAATTACTAAATGGTAGGCCCACTCCTGGCTGTTTGGTTCCCCGTGGGGACCTGGTCGGGGGTTTCTCCCACAAGTTGATGTATTGAGAAGTGCGCTTCGTAAGTAAATATTTTCACGTGGCTAATACAGAAACGCAAAGTAAAAAAACGAAAATTTTATATTATTAAAATATTATTCTTTTGATCAAAAACTGAATTATGCTAATAATTCAATACATAGAGTTTTGTCACTAACCAGCACATGCTTCTGGGGTAAAGTTAAAAAGCGAGCTTTTCGAATTATAGGAAATACCAACTACCCATCGCCCAAGCTAAAATATTTAATAAAACAATTACACACTCAACGCCATTTATTGTTACAATTACATATAAGAATAAAATGAGCTCTTTACATACTAAACTCAACGACAAGGAAAAAAATTGAATCTATCGAATGTTGTATGTCGGTTCTCGTGAAGTGAATTTCCAATAATTATTTCAGGTCCAACAAAACAGAGAATAAAATATAAGAATTTATGATCATGTTTCTGATTGTGGAAATAAATCCAGTACTGCTACCGGACTATCAAAACATTCAATATCAAGTAGGCATAAATTTGACTTTATGATTGCTGATATAATTGGCAAAGAGTATCAATAACTCAGAAGAAGAATAAAAGAAGTTCTACATACTAAAATCGCAAATAATAACTGTAACTTAGGTTCAATTTATGGCCTCATTAATATTAAAAAGACGTTTTTGAAAACGGGAGGAGAACCTCCGTGATAAAGTTGTAATACATGTTACAATTTACATATACATCTACCAATTTGAGATCGCATGTAAAAAGTTAAATATGTTTATTTGTAAACATATTTAAGATTGTTTGTTAAGTTTTATATAATAGTACTGATTGTTAAATCAATTGTACAAATATGTTTTTTGCAATGGAAAATTAATATATGCCCTAGTGATGTCCTTAAAATAGGTCGAAGCTGGTAGGAACAACTGGATTTGCTTTTTTTCAAGACCATATCTTGATCCAAAATGTTCGTGAATCCATAAGTTTGGAAATTGATTAGTGCATATTAACAGAAACGATGAAGGTAGGGTGAATGTGGGTAATAATCGTTCCAAAAGATAGTTCTTAATCACAGTTTATTGTTTTTCAACGATCCGGATTCGGAACATTAAACACTCTACATAAAGTTGAAGGATTTACAAACCCCTCTCTCGACATGAATTGTAAGAAGGTACCCGCGGATTATTATTATTTTTTTTTTTTTAGCCAAGGTTTCTTTTAGTCTTATGGATAATGGCCTTCCATATTCAACGAAAAATTATAATTTTGCATAATCTTTACATTGTAAAAATGTGAGTTGGCCAATGAATTGTGTCTTGTGTTATATTTACTGATGTAACTAGTTCCAAGATTATATATATATATATACACATACACACAAACATTAACATTTAAGAAAAATTCACTAATTTCGTGGTCCGCTTGACCAATTAATATATTACAATTAATTAAGGTTTTTAGTTGAGATTAAAAAAATGGCAAAGAGGAGGGAAAATTCAAAAGGTGGGGTTGAGATAGGAAGTTAGTGTCCGAGTGGATTGAGGTCACGATAGCTCAAGTGGGAGAGCAGCGGCGTATCAAGCCGAAGATCGTGGGTTCGAATACTGCTTGTGCCATTGACTTTTTTATCTCAACTAAAAACCTTAATTAATTGTAATTATAATTAACGTAAATTATTAGTATTTACTAACATTTTTTTAATGAAAAGTGTTTCAAAGTAACAAAATTTTTTTGTGTTTCAAAGTAGAAAGTTTGAGTTTAACTAAAAATTAATCATTTTTATATCGTTATTTATAACTTATAATAAATTATGAAAAAATGAATTACAACACAATATTATCCTAATAAATACTTTAAGAATATAATTTCCAATTAGTGATTAATTTGTATGTCAAATATTATTTAAGTACATGTTTCAAATAGGAGATAAATCAAAACCTTTATATTATATTATTTATGCATTTATCTTCATGTATAATTTTATATTTTCTATTGCAAATTTCTCAAGCCATTCTAGTTCCCTCCCTTTGTTGAAACTGTGTAATACTATTGTATTAAAATTAAAAATTGAAATTGTAAACTCCTTGTTACCTTCCATTTTAAACTCCTTCAATCTGAGGATGAGGGTTTAATTCTTGGAATCCGGATCGTTAGAAAATACAAGCCGTGAGTAAGAACTACCTTTTGAAAAGAGTGATTAGTGTTTTGTTTGGACTACATAAATTAATTTTTTTTCTCGTTTAAGTTTATAATATTAACTTCATAAAGACAACAAAGTTGAACGCTCAGTTTCTTGTTTATATATTCAAACATCCTTTTGCAGCACCTGATAAACAAATGTGTGTCTGCTTTTAAAGCAAAATGAAAAAAAAAAAAAAATAGGAAATATGCTCGACCAATAGAAACCACTTATTGAAATCTATCGCTGCCTTTTTCTTTCCATTTTCCTTCTTTTTTTCCCATTCTCGTTCCTTTCCATTTTTTCAAGCCCATCCCAATTTTCCTCAATAAAGCTTTTTTAGAAGGGATCTGAAATAAATGTTGTCTCGGGCTTCGGAAATCAAGTGACGGCCCTTGATCTAATGACTTCAGAGAGATTAACGATTCTCTCCACGCCTTCAGACAACCCCAATCGCCCTTTTCCGCCCCATTCCCACACGCCACCGCTCACAAATTATTCAACACATCCGTTGACACACTTACCTCACATTTCTTTTATTTTTCGCCACCCTATCACCCTGATTTGTCATTAACCGGTTGCCGTTTAAAGCACTCCAACCTCTTCTAAACCCCTCACAAATTGTTTCTCTGATTGATTAAACACATTTTCCAACCCCATTAAGAAGGACCGGAAGGAAGCGCTAAAATGAAGAAACTTTAGTCATTATGACTCCGCCTACGGACGATTTTGATTTTAACCGTTATATTAAATTCTACCAAATAAGTTTTATCGCCTCGTTAATCCAACGCCTCGAGGGTATACCTTACACAATAGACAGGAATTGTTGAAAATATTTTTGTCTTCGTGTTTTAAAAATTAATTATTACGTGAACACCAACCTGAAAGTACACAAAAACACGGCAACGCGTAGTGTATTAGGTATTTGGCTTTTTATTTTTAATAAGGGGTAGTTACGATCTTTGTGTTGTTTACTATGTTAAGTCGTGATAGAGCCAGAAAAATGAACACGTAGGTTTGTTAGAATCGGCTACTTAACTTTGCTCGGCCTGTGTTAGCTGTTAAGAGGAATCGAATAACAGTGTAGTCAAACTGTTAGCCGTTAGGACTTACTGAATTTTGACATTAAAAAAACTATTTAAAAAATTCTTCCTTCACAATTAACAAGCTTTATCAACAATAACAAATATTTAAATTCACTAATTTCGTGGTCCGCTTGACCAATTAATATATTACAATTAATTAAATGTTTTATCTCGACTAAAAACCTTAATTAATTATAATAACAAATATTCAAGAACTTTTATACCATTGACAACAGTTTTTTGTTCTACTAGTCTCCACGTACGGCACTACGGTGAAGAACTAACATGTTAATACCGAAATAAAAAAAAGGGGCGTTCACAATCTTACAGATCATTTTTGACTCGACATATGGAAATACCTTTATCTTTTGAGACGAACTGCTGTTATTTCCTTATTTTTTTTAAACTAAATATTTTAATGTGTGGTGTTTAGTGACCGTTAATCGATATTTATTTGGAAATCGTGAGATGCGGTCTGGTGTGATGTAGGTTTCAGAAAAACATTTTCTTTATCGTGCCAACGTTTCGATCTTTATTGAGATCATCTTTAGGGCCTGGGATTTATAAACATTGTTTACATATAACAATTACATTTTGGATGTGGAAAAGTGAATTTATACAATGCAAAATATATATTTTATATATTCAATCAAAGTATTTCTACTTACTCAAAGTGTTTGTCTTCTGTGTAATTTTGCCATTCTTGCGTGTCGAGAGTGCCGGTGAGATTTTGCTATTTTGTGTTTATATACGTTGGATTTTGAAGGAGTGGGGAAGGAAGTCGGTATAGAAGGACATATTTGTATAAGGAGTCGGCTTCTTTGAGGTGAAAATGGCCGACGAAGGGAAAAAATGTGTTGGTTGTTCGGTCAGATTATCCTTTCAGGATTATATAGAAAGGGATAAAATCGGAAAAGGAAAGTTAAATTGTTGGGAAATTAGACTATGTGAAAAATATTTGATGTGTGGAATGTAATGTAATGTAATGTGATGATGTAGGTATGTTATCTGTATTGAATGTGATTAATGATATTGGCGTAGCTGCGACTGAGTTTACATGTATCTGTTCTGTAATTGATGCTGTGTTTATCCCGGCTGATATAAACCATTTCTAAGAAATTACGTTTATATTTGTTTTGTTCTGTATGTAATATTTGTGGATTTTTGAAGTCGAAATTGTGTTGGTGTTCAAAATGGTGGTTAGCGAGTGCTGTAGGATTTTGCTTAGGTTTTTTGCAATCATAGATANTCCAAATAAATATATATTTTAATTTTATTATTAATTTCCTTTTCAGGAGAAACTTTCAAATATCTTTTGTTTAAGAAATTTATGAAGGTGTTTGAAATAGAGGCTACAATGTTGCAATATTTTGGTATCGTTGTCTCAAAAAATATTTGGTATATTACAGCCCATCTTTGTTTATATTAATTTTTTCATTCTCACGCAGAAAGGTTGCCATTCCCCGATGTTCTAACCCTAGGGTCAATACCTCAGGAGAGTCCACCTACCTGGTTATGCAGTTTGGTCGCTAGTATCTCTTTTAAGTCAGATGCCCAGGAGATCCTCATATCCTAATACGAGGAACATACTTACTCGCCACGCAACACAACGCTACCCTACTCGAAGCTACGCGTTGCGACCAGGTTAATCGTCCAGATTTTCGTCGGGTAGCATCGAGAACAGTCGAAGATAAAGGAATCGGACATTCATATTTTTATTTCAAACTATATGTATTTTTGTCGTTATATTAATTACAACATGATTTTGTTATTGTAAACGAAATTAAACGGAATCAAAAATCCATGAGTTTTATAAAAATTATTTAATTAATGGTTTAACAGAAATTTTTGTAAAACACCGACAGTAACAGACCATTTTTGATAAAATAAATTTACATGGTTTTGTTCATAAAATTTAGCTAACAATTTATTACATGGTTTTGCTCATAAAATTCTACTAAAATTTTATTACATGTTTGCCCATAAAATGTTACTAAAAATTTGTTATATGTTTTGCTCATAAAATTTTCCTAACAATTTATTGCACGGTTTTGCTCACAATAATGCATTAACAGCGAAAGAGACGTTGCGATTGTGATATTGATGTCAGATACACGCTGTGTTGCTGTCCGTGGCGTGCGCTTGACGTCGAACAGACATGCATACCCTACCAAAACGAGACGCTTAAAGCGGGGAATACACTTACACCCGACGCCTTGTAGCATGTTATTGACATGTGCACATCTGTTCGACGCAAGCACACGCCACACGACATACGATACAGTGTATCTCAGTAGTATTCGCGAAATAGATATCTCTAAGGAACACATGGCACCAGCAGCGATATGCTTGCTTTCAACGGCAACAGAAAAACCTGGGTTCATAAAGTTCATGAATCTCACTAGAGGTGTATCTTGCGAATATTATACGTTGATTTCTATGTTAGAAAAGGAAGAAAATGCTTATCATTTGTATATTTCAGTATTTTGTATTTTCGGACGACGAAACATCAATTTGATTATCTGCATGGAACAACAAACGAACCGACCAGGAAAACTAATACAAATTATTATATGCTCGTAGTGTATACTATTTACCATATATAACATTTTGTTTTTTATTTGAAAGTATATATCGGGTTGTCCGGAAAATAATGCAGGATTTTAAGTTTTCATTAAAAAAAATCTATATAAAATATTCTGTTTACGTTTACAGGATTACTCATTNATTTTGATTAAAGAACATTGCTTTAAAGTAACTAGTTTCTTTTTTTTTGTTTAATACCAAAATCCTGCATTATTTTCCGGACAACCCAATACATTGTTGTCGTTATATTAATTAAAACATACTTATGTTAATGGAGGCCAAACTAAGCGACATTAGAAATTCATGAGTTTTATTAAAAAGTTTCTAGAGTTAATGATGGGTTTTGGTCTGCGAGTCGGTGAACTCATTTTGAACCGGCAGAAATTCACTTACTGGGTCTGTCTCCACATGCAGCTCTGTGTTACCAGCTTAAGATTATTGAAATGTCTACGTCTCTCAACGCGCCTCTGCTATCATGAAAAAATCAGGAAACATGGGTATTTCAGACATGTTCTACGCTTCCGTATAAATATGTACTGATTAAAATTATTCTAGAAGGAAGGTCCTAGTAGGAGAAGAATTTCGTGGCTGAAAACTGAGGCAATGGTTCAACCGAAGCACTGGATCCCTCTTTAGAGCTGCTGTTGACAACGTGCGCATTGAGATCATGATGACGAACGTCCAAGTTAAGGGCACACAATCGGGGGGGGGGAGGCAAGAAGCGCACAAAGAAGAAAGAAGAAGAAAGGGCAAGACGGCTATATATTTTTCGACCTAGCATCTTCAAAAAATCGTTAACATGTACGTTATAAGCAGACATGACAAAAGGTTTTCAAATCAAAACCTTTTACGTTTACGTATAGATACCTAATTGTTAGTGTTCATCAAATACAATAATTATTTGAATTTTGTCGTTTTGCTGAGTGAATAATTGACTACGTTGCAGCACGCTTTACAGCAATTTGCTTAAACAGTGGCTAAAGTAGACTACCTGTTATTTATGTAAATAGCCAGTTGTCTTATACAGATTAAAGACTGCTTTGAACTCCGGATCTAGTTAGGTATTCATGGTGGCTCTCTCCCGTAATATATATCATTTTTCTTCCTTCAACAGGTACATTGAAAACTTTTTGGATTTATTACCAATTTCGACGTAGCAAACGACGAAGAAGGAATGTAAAGATATCGTAAAACAGGTGAATTCATTTTTCTCATTTCTTATTTTAACCGTTCATTTTAATACACTTTCGAAGCAGGAAGGTGTAGTTAAAAAGACTAAGAAAAAATGACTGACTACCGTCAAGCTGAGTGTGTCTTGGACTACAACATTCACAAACTCACAAATAAAAAAGGAAAAAATGAAAACAAGACTTGTAGAAAAATAAAATATTTGTCTAAAAACACGACTTTCACAATGTTTGGTTTTTTTAAATTTTCCTGAGAGGAATAATCAATAATTTTTTAATTAACTTATCCACTGTTTCGAAAAGAGGCTTAACTCCTGTTCGCGAGAGCTGATCCGCCCCACCACTGCAGTTTTGAATCAGTCGTCTGTCATTTTTTGCTGTCAACGGCTTTTTAAAACCGCCTTCTTAAACCCGCTTTGATGCCACTTTGGACTTCCACCTGGACACTCGTTTTGGATTCCCTTTTTGGACACCGCGTTAAATATCCTCTCTGAATACCCGCTAGTTTCAGGACCACGCAGATACGGACGGTATTAAGTAAGTGGGCTTTCCAACCTATGAACCGCAGCCTGGTATCCTGGTTCCTTGTTTTTCCTGCCTACTACTGGCCTATACCCGCAGCAACCTGTGTGAATCACTGATATTATTTTACAACTGATTAGTGAATAATATCACAATTTATCTTCTGTTAATTTTTATTTTATTATTATTATTATTTCTATGTTTTTTCCGCTTCTCGAATAAATCGGGTGGTCCTCCATTATACACACAATCGAACGCATATAACGTGTGTGGGTGTGTAGGGTCAGCAGTATAGATGATACAGGATGGTACTAAGATTGCTCCTAGACGCGGTTTGTCGGACTGACTTCCGAGAACTCGATGCCGCTCAATGTAAACTTGAATGTGAAGTGTGGTCAGACCGAAAAGCCCGGAACATACAGAATGGCATCAAAGCAATACCCTTTGTCCTCTGGAGTGGAGAAAAAATGTGTGCGACGATACCTTCCATCATGGAATAATAGAGATTTAGGAATTTATGTGTTTCTAAGATGGGTATTAAATGTAAAAATGTGTATAACGAATGAATAATTTTATTCTTTTTTTCAGTTGTTATGATCGAATGTCAGCAGTTAAAGTTTGTTCAATTGTATGTTCAAATCGAATTATTTTATTGCTCATTAGTCCGAATGCGGGAAAATATGAGGACGTCTGTTAAAACAATGATTGGTAATCCTATACAAAGTGACTCAATTTTAACGAGCCGGGCCGAAAATAAAAGCCTTTTAAAAATGACGATATCCGAGGTTTGCGAATTCCCCAGCAAATAAACGTACGTATTGAGTGTATTATTTTATTTCTTGGAAACATGGCCTGATGGAAAATTGGTGACACATATGATTTTCATATATTTATTTCTTTATTTTCTTTGAAACAAGTTCATTACTATACACAACTTACTAAGATTATTTAGTACCCCTACATTACTCAAAAACTACTTAACCTAGCAAAACTCTATATTCAAAAATTGAAATACCTAACTAATTTAAATTTTTTCCTAAATTATCAATTGTAAATCATTTTCAATATTTTTTCTAGATTTTCTAGTGTTGAGAAATACGGGAAAATTGAAAAAATAATATATTTTAAAATGACTTCGTAATTTAATTACTAATAAAAAATAAATATAAAGATAAGTTATAAGGTATATAGATAATGTTTTTATTGTAATGATCCTAGTGGCCTTACAAATATAATAAAGTAGGTTTTGGTAATTTCAAAATAAACCAGAATGCAGCACAAACCTTAGAGAAAGAAATTATTTTTTATACATCGTTAGCTACCCATAGAAAATTGCCCATAAATTATGGTGGGTGTAATTATGACTCTCTTAACTTAGAGTCCAATGATGAAGAGAAAAATCGATGACGCGAAGATATAGCCACTCACGATCAAGACAACCCCAACCTCCTCCAGGTTCCCGATGGGTTGTCTCTTCTCTTTTTGCTGGAAGCGGGTGCTCGCCAGTTGGGATTTCTATTAATTAGGGATGTTGATGGTGGTACCCGTGCGCAGAAGAAGAGAGGGTAACCGGCAAACTGGGGCTATGTCGGCTAGAGGAACTATGGTCCTAGAAGAAGAAATCAGGGTATGCTGGTTCTCTTCGAGGGGGACAGAGTTCTTATCCGACGATGAAGGACACCGCCGTAGACTATTCATCTCTAGCACGCTCCCCAAGGAGGACCTACACAAGGGAGCAGCCCTCCCATGTGCCTACCGATCTGCTTATTATGGCGTGTAGGAGCAATCCATGGCGGGGGCTTTTTGTGGGAGTATCAGGTTGCCACCCCGTGACTCTCCTAAATATCCAACAGGCACGAGTACACAGAATAATGGAAATAATCAAAAATCCACCGACGAGGTCCCTGAGGGGAATACCGGGGCACCTACCGCGGCAGCCAGAATGCACTTGTGACGCTCTGACAGCGAAGTTTTAGAACACTCAGGGGATTGGGTGTGCACAAAAGAAGCAAGCACCCTGTGGAAACAAATGAGATGGTTAGTGTTACGCAGAATAAAAAGCGATGAGGGAATGAGAGTGTTGGCGGCGCTTGAGATCGAGGCTGAGAGGGCTAAAGTGAAGAATGTCAGCCAGCACCTGGCGCTCTCTGGAGTCGATCAAAGGCCTACGAAATAAGAACGCCACTTATAAGCGAATTATATGTACACGGGATCGCAACCTATGAGTGAAATGGTGGTGTTTAGGTGCGCAACCTATGGTGCGGGCGAGAATTACGCAGGGGCAGCGAAACAACTAGACATCCAAATTAGGAAAAGTATGAATGATTGGCTGCACCTGCCTAAGGATGCAACAGTTGCACTCTTCCATGCGGCGGTTGCGGACGGTGGCCTGGGAGTGCCGTGTCTGACTAGTTAGGGAGGTCTCGCTTCCGGAGGCTTCGTGAACAAGGCTCGACGGCGGCGCTGGGCGGAAGAAAGGTGGAGCAGAGAATCTCCTGGGCTGAAAAGGAGCTGAGGAAAAGCGGACTGGATCAGACGACGGGAGAGGAGAGAAAGAAGATGTGGGCGAGGAGACTCTGGATATCCGTGGACGGGCGAGCCCTTAAGGAAACGAAAAGGGTCGTAACATCTACGGCCTGGATCGAAAAGCAGTCCTACAAAATCCCAGGGAGGGAGTTTGTTCAACACCTACGCACCTGGATAGGTGCCCTGCCGACCAGATCCAGGATGAGCAGAGGAGCGCGGGCGAGGACGAGGAACGGCTAAAGAGATCGGTGTGCCCTGACGGTAGCGGCGGCTCATTCTTAATGCGGACCCGACCACTCGGAATGGGCAAGCAGAGAGCGAGATGGTCTTGGCCCCTCGCGGCTGAGCTGCCTCTATGCTGCGGCAGTAACACACTTCTGTCGTATGCGGAGGTGCGTCAGCTCTCATCTTGAGAATCAAAACGTCCGATAAGGCCTGAACGGCTAGGTGCGGACGTTAAAGATCCTCATTGTCCTTTTAAGGAACGGGAAAGCAATGTCCTAATCTACTTTCTAGCAAAACCACGGCCAAGGGAACGGGCTTGAAACAATCAGCGGGAAAAGAAGACCCTGTTGAGGTTGACTCTAGTCTGGTATGGTAAGGATACATGAGAGGGGTAGCATAAGTGGGAGGTGGCAGCGCCAATAGTGAATACATTCACTCTCAACACATACTAAGTGTAAACAACTATTGTTACTATATACAATAACCTCGTTTCCTCCAACAATCGAAACAGGGATCCTAATACTCGCTGCCGTGCTGAAGAAGCCAAAGAATTGCGCCTTACAATTAGGTGGGACACATCAAGCAACCATTCTCTTGGCCTCTTTGGCTTTGGCCCAAAAGTAAGTATCCGTGTGTCAACCCATTTAATAAGTTAAGAATTATATTAACATATTGTTATATTAATTATAATAATATGTTGTTGTTCTTTAACATTGGAAAAAGTGCAAAAAGTGGAATATAGGTTCATTTTCTTGTATATTGCATAAGGTTCAGAGGTAAATTTATCCCGCGATGTAGGGTATATAATTAAGATTTAATAATTCCTCTCTAGTTCTAATTATTATACCCAAATCATTAGCATTTAACCCTATTACACACAGTCTACCTCCGTCTTAGTTGCTTTTATATGTTATGATAATGTCCTATCGCCTTTCTTCTCTGTTTCTTTTGACAACAATTTATCATTTTATCCCTCAGACGCAATCCATCCACGACCTAAAATTGTGCCATCCCCTACTTTCCTCATCCTACAGTTCCACACCGGAAACAAAAGAACTCTGTTCAACCTCAAATGCCACTAAATTACATAAACGGGATGACTGAAGTTCTAGGACCAGTAATGCATATATAAAATGTTGCAAGAAAGTAAAATCATAGATCGGAATGCTTGAAGATAAATCTTTGGTCCAATACTGGCTGTATGAAAGAGACAGAGAAAGATCGACTCCTAGATATTTAGTCCACATTATTTCAATACTTGTCCACCATATTTCCAAATAAACCTCATTACTGCTGTAGTGGCCACTGTCCTTTCGGAAAATCATTAAATTTGATTTGTCCAGATTGACCCGAAGTTTTCATGTGTCAATGTAATTTTCTACCTGATCTAATCATTGCCTGTAAATCTTTAGGGGTTTTACTCAATATATCCAAATCGTCCGTAAATTGGAATAATAAAAAATTACAACTCGCGCCTTTCCTCTTATATCTCGTAGACGCTCGTTCGATTTTCTTACTTCCAACGTTTTTCAGTAGTTTTGGATCGAACTAAATGGGAAACTAATCAAAACAATTTTTCGAGTTTTTCCTCCACATTTCGTATTATATCTCTTAGATGACTCATTTGGTTTGCAAGTTACGTTTGTTTTGAACCGCATTGAATTGCACACTAGTAAAAAAACTGAATTTTGTTCTGCTTTTCGTCTTATAACACGTAGGGGAGAGAGAGAAATAGATAGGCACATAAATAGAGAAATAGAGAAAAAGCGAAAGATGGGTAGATAAACAGATAGGTTTTTCAATAGTAGGTTTGAAAGTATTACTGACAAAGGTTACTTAAGTAATAAAGTTTTTAAACTTCACATATTTTGTTTATTATGAATACATAAAAAATATATTAAGGAAAGAAATTTATTTTTCAATAGAATTGATTAAACGATAGCAGGGGCGGTAGTTTTTGTGGGACGGTTTTGCCTTTGCAAGAAGCAGCGACTTCCTGGCGCCGATTCCTCCTACATCGATCTGTTTCTCCATTTTATCCCTTTTCCTATCTCCGACGTTCTCTCTCCCCGCACAGTGTTTTTTTCTTCTTTTGTTTGTTTTCCTATCTCCCTATTCGATAAAGTTAGCCGGGAAAAGTTTCTTTCCCCCTGGGCGATATTTGGGATACCATTCAAAATAATATACTTAAGAGGCTTACTCGCCGAATAAGAATCGTCCTATTTCATAATTTGGTAAACGTTGGCACTTAAAAGTTAGGTTTTGTCAGTTGAGATAGTGGGCTCACTAAAAGAAAACTTCTGTGTTGGGTCTGTGTCAATTTTATAAAATGAATAATATTTAGTGACCGTTAATTACTGATTATTTAAAGATCGTAGAATTCGGTCTGGTGTGATGTAGGTTAGAAAAACATTTTCTTTATCGTGTCAACGTTTCGATCTTTATTGAGATCATCATCAAAAAGCGACCCTTTCACCTCTAAATAGCCGACTTTTCTCCCTTCCTCCACTCCTTTAAAATTAAACAAATTTAAACGAAAGAACATTAAAATCTCACTAACCCTCTCAACACGACAGAAAACACTGAGTGAGTACAAATACTTTGATTAAACCAAAAACTTTCAGTAATGTGTACAAAATTTTATAAATTCATATTTATATGTTATATGTATTTGTATAATTTAAACAATGTTTATAAATGCCAGGCCGTGAAGAAAATCTCAATAAAGAACGAAACGTCGGTACGATGAAGATAATGTTTTTCTAACATAAACCATACCAGACCGCATCTCAAGATTTTTAAATAATTTATGAAAGGAAGTATCTTTTTTAGGATCTTGAGGGGTGGTTTCTATGAAGTGAATATAGAGTCATGAAATTGCGTCCTGCAGATCTGAGGGGTGATGATGACATTTTTCTCTTACCGATCATTATGGTCTCCAATCCCATCAGAGTTGGCCTGACAGACGCGGTTCTGCATTTCGCCAACTTCAGTGTCGGTCTGGGTGATTTTTATGAAGTCGAGTCTCTTTGATGGGGCCGTGAAATTGCCTCCTGTGACCTTAGGGATGACGAACTGCTCGTGATTTTTATGAAATGAACTCTTTTTTTAAGGCATTGATGGTAAGGTACATCTTTAAAAAAAATGTTATTGCTCGGGAGATCTTTGATATCGTGGGTCTCTGGGTCCTTTTCTTTTTTAAATTAATAGTGTTTTGAAAGGTGATACTTCGCGTCATTTTTTTGTCCAGCACATAGAAAATGAAAAATTTGGCAGTTAATCATAATGTTTCACTAATCTAAAAGTGCTAATGCATCATTAAAGGGAATTCTGATGGAAAACGAGATGTACATAAGTTTCTACGTCGAAAATAATCACACTAGTGCACATGAAACTCAGCGCCTATTTACCAAAGGTGTCACCATGTGATGCCATTGACATTTTTGCCGTAAAATTAACATGTTGACATGTAAATCTTATTGAATAAAATAATTACATTCATTGTGCATCGTTAGATCCAAAGAGAGTAGAATTGACTCCAAAACCATGGAGTAAGACTTACGCCGAGTGTCAAATATGAATAAATAATAAGTGAAAGGTCACACGAATTCTTATTATGCGTCTATATATATATATNCTATAGCCATTTTCGTTCAATTAGGACAAAATTCACGAGTAGGAAGAAGTGAGACAGTAAGTTCCTGAATAATAAAAAATAAAATCTCCTAGTTGTTTTATTAAACAAATAAGATTTTTAAATTTCATAGACGACACTGAATAGACTATAACTAGAGAAAATAAAATTTCGGCTGTACAGAAGCAATTGAAAGTGAAGCACTTGCAGATGCCTTGAGGAAATGGGGAGTTAAGTTCGTTGTTCATGGGTGTTATATTTTTGTCGCCATCTTTGATCATGTACCAATAACGAGGTTTTTACCGGGCAAAAGTTAAAAAATTAAAGCAAAATTATCTCCCAGTATTACATCCCACGCAACCACCAGTGACGACCATAGATAGTAATGATAATACGGCGTTTGCCTTTTGTTCTATTGACTTGTCTGAATTGGTTTAGTTGATTTACAAGTCTCGTGAATGACATGCCAGTGACCGAAGCCTGAGGAATATATACTCGGTTGGGTAGCTTATGAAATGCTTCATTAGCCAAAAATAATCAAGTGATTGTCATATCTGCTCTCTATCTTGTGCAAGTCATTTAATGTGAATATTCCTATAAAATAATTAAACTTATTTTTGAAAAAGCTTTCACCGAAAAACCAATTATTCGAAACAACTGAGATTGCTGTATAAGATTTATTCATAAAATAGGAATATTTTAAACAACGTTTTTACCTATGATCGTGATTCTTCTGATTTCAACAAGTAAAATATAATTTGAAACCAGAAAATGTTGTAGTACTCGTTTGAGGTAGCAATAAAATCACGGAATTTATTAAATTCTAACTCGATTTGTAAAGAAATGCACACAATAGCCTATCCTTTTTAAAAAGATAGTTCCTACTCCCAGTAAGTTGTTTTGCAACGATCCGGATTTCGAGCTTTTTAGCTCATCATCAGGTTGAAGGACTTCTACAACCACCTCTCTCGACATGAATTACCAAAGTGAACCCGCTGATACCTCCGCCAACGCGACGTTCCAATTAGCAGCTGATTTTTTTTATTGGCGCTCGATTTGAACGTGCGAAACGCGGAAATTATAACACAAATAAATATTAGAATAATAAATACTTAATATTACTATAAATTACTATAAAAATAATAACAATTAAAATAATTAGATTAATTATTTGGATGTTTGATATTATTTATGTACATATTTAAAATGGGAGGTAGATCAAAATCTGTTATATTATTAATGCATTTATCACCATGTTCAATTTTACATTTTTTAATTTCAAATTTCTCAAACCAATCTAGTTCTTTCCCTTTGTTGAAACTATGTAACACTCTTGTATTTAAATTTGAATTGAAATTATGTTTTGTTTCTTTTAGATGGTCCTTAAATTCCGAAAATTTGCTCGATTTAGGCAAGTGTTCTTTTACTCTTGTTTTTATTTCTCTACCGCTTTGTCCTATATATTTAATATCACAATCATTACAATTGAGTTGGTAAACCCCGCTTTTTGCCAAGTTGTCTACTTTGTCTTTAGGTTTTGAGAGGATGTTTTTAAGTGAACCCGTACTTCTAAAAGCTATTCTAAAACCTTCTTGTTTAAAAATTTTACTAACTTTTTCCGATAATTCACCAATGTATGGCAAACAACGGAAACCTAATGATTCATTTGTGGTGGGGTGGCTGAGTCCTATTGTTGATTCGTTTAAAGTTAATTTTTTTATTCTTTTAACTAGCAACCTATCAATAAATATTTCTTGATACCCGTTGTTTTTTGCTAAGGTTTTAATAGTTTTTAATTCTTTTTTTATAGTTATCAGGTGTTAGCGGAAGTTTTAACATCCGGTCTATGAGCCAAATGAAACCAGCAGCCTTTTGGGACCATGGGTGGGAAGAATCCGCTGGTATCATAGTGTCTTTAGTTGTGGGTTTTCTATATACGTCTATTTCTATTAGGTTGTTTATTACGGACAGTTTTAGGTCTAAAAAGACTAAAAAGAAAAAGTCACTCCATCATTTATCATTTCTATTAATAGCCTATTATCACTAGGCATCCCTCTTATGCTGGCAACTACACTATTAGGTGAAAAATTGGCCACCCTTGTTTTCTTTTTAGTACATACTTGCAATCACTATGATTTTTATTTTTTGTTATTTATGAGATATTTTAAAAGGAAAATATGAAATAAGGATAAATGAAAAATTAAACTGAGTAAAACAAAAATGCTTCTATGGAAAGAATGAAGAATATATTCAATTCAATATGGAGTATTTCAACCTCTTGCTTTAATCCCTACTTACATTCGACATGGCATCGATTTTATTAGGTTTTCAATGTAGTGCTGTGGAATACTCCTCCAACAGCGCCATTCTTAATTCCTCTAAATTCTATGGCATCATTGGGCGACGTTTTACCCTTTTGTCAACTAACGACTTGTCCCGAAGGAGTTCGATAGGATTTAAGTCCGGTCACTCCAAAGATTGACTTATAACACGTTCTATGTAGTCATCAACGATCTTAGCTGTGTGGCGCATTGCACTGTTATGCATACTAATTAAACCATCGCCAATTAGAGGCATATAAGGAACAACTTCTTCTAATAACATTTCTTCAATGCATCGCGCTGCTGCTAGGGAACCCTGGATGAAGATCAAGTTTGTGCGTCTTTCCATAGAAATGCCTAGAGGCAGTAAAAGAGAGCGAAGATAAACATAAAGAAAGAAAGAAAGAGATAGAAAGAAAAAAAGAGAGAGAGAGAAAGAGAGAGAGTGACAGGAGGATGAGAGAAATAGAGTGTAGAAGAGAAAAAGAGCGGACGGAGGGTTGTGACAGATATAAACAAAGACTTGTATTTATTTATTTAACCCTTTCCTTTTATAATTTGTTACCCCCCCAGGTAAGGGCAATAATTCAAAATTAAATTCTTAAAGCTGTTAGACGCCGAACATAATCAGATTTGCCTTAAAGGCGGAAAATGTTTTAACTAAAAATTAAGATTTAAGTCCGTTCGGTAATTGTGTATTCGTGAAAGCGGAATGGAGAGTGAAATTGCCAAAACGAATTGTAAATTAATTTAAGCTAATTTCTCGTTAATAATCTAGTATGACTAAAGGAAGGGAAGAGGTGGTGGGCGAACGAAAGGGATAGAAGGAGGGAGATCGAGAGAGGGAGACTTCTGTTTATCTATTTCGGCTTTATTTAACCGGGATCAAAGAGGAGGATTGTTCAAAGAGAGACAGACTTTCGCCCTTTCTTCCTTCTCTACACAATTAGGTCTATTTGAACTCGAAGCTCAAATTCTAATAAACAAAAATAAATAAATATTGATAGACTTGTTGACACTTCCAGGAGTTTACAAGCTGAAAATTGGTCGCCGACCTTTTCACCTCTGTTTTATTTACTGATGGCTAAAATTGAACAAACTCTTACCCTTTACAAGTAAATCGAATTATGTATAAATTTGAGAGGTGAATGCTATAATTGATCATTATTGCAGATTTAAATGCTCGTTTATTAACAAAGTTATGACACAATTTATGAAAATAATAATACAGTTTTTGTTTTATTTTTTATATTTTTATTATGTCTGTTCCGAGTTTATAGTAATGCTGAAGCAGACGAAGGAGACGACAAGAAAAAGATAAATGGAGCTAATTCGGGATGAGATGACCTATAGTTGGTCCTTGAACTTTTTTGTTGGAATGGAGCCGTAAAAAGGTGAATGTTGACAATATGATGGTATTCAACGTCTCGAGTACATTTCAGGTGGATGTCTCCTCAACCTCGTCCACGAGGCCTATTTTCTACAATTCCCCAGCCCTCTCGATTATGCACGGTTGCAGCTGAAATGTAACGAGGTTGGTAGTTGATATTCTCTCTTACGGTTTATTTCTTGACTAAATATTATCCATGAAATACGGCTTATTAACAGTTGTGATTAACATTGAATTTGGATGAAGTCGTGAATATTTAAGTGGAACAATCGGCGATAAAAAGAACTGCCTGCTAATCAGGCACAATATTGATTATTTTTTGTTTCTAAGAAAAATTGTATAAAATTGTATTTCGAGACTTTAAAAGGTGCCTAAAAACGAATCCGAATTGGTTTTTTAAAAACAATTTTTTTTACAAATTTGTTGGAACTGCCTTTTTTAATTTTCCCTGTCCAAATGGCTTCACTTTTTTTCAAAATCAGAAAAATGTCGATAAATTTAAAATGGCTCAACCGATGGGTTGGAATCCATACAGGAGTTTACAACTTCATTAGGTACACGTAATGACAACCTGAACTTAGTTTTTGTAAAAAAGAAAAAAATCAGAAAGTATATCAAACAAAACATTGGAGCGTCTTGGTGGATTTCATTCTTATTTTTCTCACTTATAGAAAAAGTTTTTTTTTATTACAATCTGCAATTATTATTTACAATATGTAATTTGCGAATACATTAACTTATGTACAACTATTTACATTGAGGGGAGAAAATAATCAATGTTATCCTCCCTCTTCACTTTTTTTTTTTTTTTTTACAGTTTACTCGGAAAGGAGGTCGCGGGGCCATTTCCTCTTAAGACGCCTTATGGGGTTGTAGGGATGGGTTCTATCGGACGGGGCTTGGGTAAGACTATAAGGATGGTGGGTAAAAAATTTCACAGTTTTTTGTGAAACTTGGTAAATTTTTGGATATAAGGAATTTGAAGGTCGTTGTGGAGGGTAGCATTTGAGACATAATAAGGAGCATTTACAATGGATCTGAGGACTTTAGATTGAAAGGATTGGAGACGTTGGATATTGGAAGGTTTAGCGGTTCCCCACAGTTCTATTCCGTACGTCCAAATGGGTTGTAGTAGTGTTTTGCAAATTGTAAGTTTGTTTTTTGTCTATAGTTTAGATTGTCGTCCTATAAGTCTGTGCATAGAATAGAAAAAGTAAGTAGTAAAATCCGCATGATTAATTTATTCTCAAAGAAGAGAAATTCAATATATTAACAGTTGTCCTTTCGTTTAATTTGGATAAAATCCAAAAGAGTTATGTATTTGTAAGTGTTACAATCGGAGATGATAAGAACTGCCTGCTAATCCAGCGAAATGTTGATTTTCTTTTTTATGAATCCGAATTGTTTTGTTTTTTGTAAAATAATTTTTTGGCCTACTTTACTGGAAGTGCTTTTTGAAAATCGCAAAGATTTTGAGAATTTCGAAATGATTTTTCCGATTGTCCAGAGACTTTACAGGAGTTTAGAACCATTATTAGCTACAAGGAATGGCACAACCGAAATAAATAAGGACTGTAAATAAATCACAACTAAACATATAAAATTACTTCATAAATATTTTTTTCATTATAATTATAATATAATTCATATACTGTTGCCGTAGCCTCAAAAAAGAGAATTAAAGCTTATTAACAGTTGTAATAATTAAATTCACTAATTTCGTGGTCCGCTTGACCAATTAATACTTTACAATTAATTAAGGTTTTTTGTTGAGATGAAAAACAAAGCTCTCCGTCGCCATTTCAATTGTCGTCGAGAATCCAAACCGATTACACGACATTTGAAAAATGGAAAAAGGAGGGAAAACTCATAAGGTGGGGTTGAGATGGGGAGTTGATGTCCGAGTGGATCGAGGTCACGATAGCTCAGGTGGTAGAGCAGCGGCGTATCTAGCCGAAGGTCGTGGGTTCGAATCCCTCTCGTGCCATTAACTTTTTTTCATCTCAACAAAAAACCTTAATTAATTGTAAAGTTGTAATAATGTTGAATTTGTATAAAATCCAGACGAGTTATGCCGTTTTATGTCGAACAAAAGAATACCGTAGTAACAAGAAATTCCTCCATATCATTTTTTGATAATTTTTCTTTGACATTCAAAATCTTATTTAGAATCTTTTTTTTATTTTATTTATTTTTTTTTTTACGAGAGTTCATATAAACCCTCAGGGTGTCGGTGTTTTTGAAAAAAAAACAAAAAAAACAAAACCATTTGTAAGTATGTCGGGTTCGAATGAAGGGCCGCTGGATTCGTACCCGGGACCTTTACCTGACAGTGATGAGCGCCATGTCAAAGACTAAACCTTGCGGCCACCGACGCCCCCCTTAGAATGCCAAAAACGAATCCAATTTAGTTGTTCAAAAACAATTTTTGACGTTCGTTACTGGAAGCGTCGTTTTGTTTTTGAGACTTTTTATATATCTAACTTTTAGTACTAATTTTCTACATTACTACTTTTCTTTTACGCTTTTCTAAATTTAATACGATTCTGCCTATTAATCATGCCTTATATTATAAGTATGAAATATACGCAAAAACAAAGTCGGTAAACATATTAAAAAAAACTATAAAAATTATTGGCTTCAATGTTCACTGGCAAGAATGGTTACAGTCAGTGTTACAGTCCTTCGCAAAGTTTTGACGAGTGGGTCTTCAAAGAAATTTGAATCCATCTATTAAAAACTTAATTATGCCAATTTGTAGACATCTGTAAGATTATTGTGACCTGATGATGATCTTAAAATAGGTCGAACGCTTGGCAAATAACAATTCAATTGAAAGAAATCAAGATTATTCGTAAGTAAAAAAGTGGTTACATTTAACACTTTAAACAAGGACTCTTACACACGGGACTAATATTTTTCGACTTATAATTATTATCACATCATTATTATATATTAATAAAAATTCAATTAAATTATCGGATCCACGTCTAAAGCCTCCCCTTGTAAGTACCGTAACAGCAGTGCCATTACGGTTGAAAGGTAGAACTCGTTAAATGTTTAATATTGAAGAACTGAAAATATTTACGTTAGAAAAGTACGTATACTTCTAATATGAGCAGCCATTCGTATTTATCGTGATAGGCCAAAAATTATAGTTTGATTTTGTCGTTCTAGTCAATCAAAGGAAGAAAATTGAACACATTTTCATACTGTGTCCACCGAAGTTTTAAATCCAATTTGATTCTTTGCCGCCGTTTATTGCCCACCTCTGCTCATCGTCAATTATCACCCGAGTTCAAATGGTGTCATTTGCTCTTCAAACATTTCTTTCAGGTTCGCCGACTGTGATTCGGCCCGGCCTCTGTGTCACGTTAAAGCCACTGCTATTGACACACAATCCCCTACTTTAATATTGTTACGATTAATGGGAAGCAACAGGTGAGCAGGAGGTTGTAATTCCTTTCATTTACGCCTCTCACTACACCCTAATGCCCGTACCACGTTAGTAGTCACTGCAAACAGCTCAGAAGGTAAATTGTGTTTATTTAATAAACGGCGGATAAATACGGTAATAATAATAAGCAGTAAATTAATTTTATTATCTGGTCGTGTGTCTTACGTATCTAGACGTTCTTGCCAGAGGGCCCTAGGAACAGAATTTTTTTTAACTAATTAAAAAAATATACATCGCGTGGCAGCCGCCACCCGATAATGGAAGTATCCTCGCTTCTTCTGCACCAGGCTTGGAGAGGGACGGAACATACGTTTTTTGGAACCTCGCTTGTGAAAAATTGTGTCATGGAAAATCCCTTTTTTCTTTTTTTTTAATCGGCGGTTATATACTATTACGTTTCTTTCCCCTTTCTAAAATTTTATTTAACTTATTTTTTTGCATCTTATAGCAAGTCAGGCTGTATAAAAAGTTACAAAAAACAAAAATGGATTCTAGTATAGTAGACCAAAACATATTTTTATTGAAAAAAAATATGGAGTCGATTTACATACTCTTTAAAGCAATTAAATACGAATTTTCATTGCGATGTGAAAATAGAAATCTTATTACAACGGTTAGGAAGCCCCCTTTTCAGCCTATGTTAACACAGTTGAGTTTATGCTAATAAAAGTGAGGAAATTAAGCACAAAATCGTCAGAAATTTCCCGACGTCTTTATTTTATACCTTTCATTTTGATTTATTTGCAAAAGCCACGTATTGTTATTACATGTATGTAGTTTGTAGGGTTTAAAGCCCTGTAAAGTTCCCTGTGGAGGTGTTCACTAGTTTCAGAGCTATCACTTTTGTGATTTCAAAAACTTGAAAAGAAAACTCCTCGCTTCTTCTGCACCAGGCTTGGAGAGGGACGGATCATACGTTTTTTGGAACCTCGCTTGTGAAAAATTGTATCATATGAAAAATTCCTTTTTTCTTTTTTAATCGGCGGTTATATTTTATTATTATGTTTCTTTCCCCTTACTAAAATTTTATTTAACCTATTTTTTTGCATCTTATAGCAAGTCAGGCTGTATAAAAAGATACAAAAAACAAAAATGGATTCTAGTATAGTAGACCAAAACATATTTTTATTGAAAAAAAATATGGACTCGATTTACGCACTCTTTAAAGCAATTAAATATGAATTTTCATTGCGATGTGAAAATAGAAATCTTATTACAACGGTTAGGAAGCCCCCTTTTCAGCCTATGTTAACACAGTTGATTTTATGCTAATAAAAGTGAGGAAATTAAGCATAAAATCGTCAGAAATTTCCCGGCGTCTTTATTTTATACCTTTCATTTTGATTTATTTACAAAAGCCACGTATTGTTATTACATGTATGTAGTTTGTAGGGTTTAAAGCCCTGTAAAGTTCCCTGTGGATCTGTTCACTGGTTTCGGACCTATCGTTTTTGTGATTTCAAAAACTTGAAAAGAAAAAAATTTGAGAGAAATAATATGCAATGATTTCAAAATGTATTCAGGAGTTTGTGGAGGCGCAAGAAAGAAATATCAATTTTGTTGCGAAAAAAGTTATTTTAGCCTAATTTTTACGTCGCTCGGTTAACTTGTCAAAATTGTGCCAACATCATCGAGAAAAATAAAGATAAAACAACAAAAATTTCTCAAGGGTTTTGTTTTACATCTTCGATTCAATTTTTTTATGGAAGCCAAATTTAGGCGAACAGGTATACTTTGCTGTCTTCTAAAGCTACAATTAATAAGGTTTCTTGTCGATAGGTAAATTTGTTTTAAAATTATCACAATTTTTATGATTATCAATAAAAGTAGAGGCATTTTCAAAGCAAACAATTCAGAGGAACTATATGATGTTTTGATTTTCCCAAAAAATTGTATTCAGGGTTTGTTTGGTGAAAAAAGCAATTATAAACTTTTTTCTTGCTAAAAATATTTTATTTTTTGAATTAATTTATTTGATTTTTTTAGTTCTACCGACTAGGAAATTTTCACACTTACACATTTACCAAAATTGTTGTGATTTTTCGACGGAAAAATAAAACCATGTTGTACATTTAAATCGATGAAAAAACCGTATTTATACCCCGGGTGAGCGTCATTAGTGCAAGATTTTTCTGATTATTTTTGTTATAACAACAACTTATACCAATAACTAATATCCTTTAAAATTACTTATTGCAAGCAAAATAAAAATATAAAAATAGCCATATATAATAATATTTTCATTTAAAAACTAGGGTAGATGAGAAAAGGATAAATAAAAAAACATAAAGTCTCACGATACCACCATTTAACGTGGTCAATAATAAAAATAATTATTAGAGAAAGGGAAATTGATATTATTTGTAAGCACTAAAATTCCGCCTTGAAAAAGGGTTTAAAACTTCCGAAACTTTGGCCAATAAATATAGTATATATTAAGTAAAAACTGAAAGATCTGACTAAATTCCAAAAACAACCACCAATAATTAGAAATAACTACTGTTTTAGTAAAGTCGAGAAAATCTGTTGGCTTAAAATATATATTTTTTGGGACCGAACAACGTAGAAAAGTAGGTAAAATTTTTTTTTTCAAGACAGTAAGTGAGAATACCTACCTATAGTTTGATAGTTATCCATCACCTTGACTAGCCTATGTTCGCTAATTTTGTCAGCCAGACACATTTTAACATTAATGACAATTTTTTTATTTTTTTAAACCCAAAAACCCTTGCATACATATTGTTGGCAAAATAAAAAAAATTAATATCAAATTTTCCAGCTTCCGAAATCCTCCGATATAATTTTTTTCTAATGAAAAAATATAAACTTGGCTACCACAAGAAACAAAAATTTGAGATCTAAAAGAAACCGTTTGAGAATTTAATTTCATCCTTATTTTTCTTACTTATAATGTCACGGTTGAGATAGTGACGAAACGACAAGTCAAAGGAAGGTAGAATTTATGTGTTACTAAGAAGCAAAGTTGATTTTCATTTTGCTTTCAAAAAGAACCCTTTTTTCCAAAAATCGAACCATAATTTTTTTTCACAAATATTCTGCTTTCAAATGCCTTAGAGTTTTTGAAAATTACGAAAATTGTTATAATGTTAAAACAACTACGTCTATCTGCAATATACTTTAGTAAGATCTGGAAGTCAGAGGAGTACATTTTTAAAGTAAATTTGATTTCCAAAAAAACTTAAAATGGGAGATATAAAAGAAAACGTTTGAAATATTTTTATTGATTATACCCTTGCTTTTATCATTTATAGCCACTATAATCTACACGTAATTACATAACCCTGGTCTCCGTAAATAAATCTATATATTTATCTGTCATATTGTTTACCAAGTATGTCCATCTGTAGGCTACACTTGTGAGTTTTGGATATTCATACTTTACAGTCATACTTCTTAACTTTTTAAATTAACTATTTTTCCAATGGTCACATAAAAATTTAGATAATGCAAAAATAACACATTAAATCAGATGCTGCGAAAAAAGCTTCAGCTTTGTTTTTAAGTTGACGAATACGTCTGCTGAAGTGGATCCAGCTTAATTACGGTTAAGGCTCAATTTTCGGTGGAAGAGGTGGCCGAGTCTTCGGCAAATACTGATAGAGTATTCATAGTAAAATAAATTAAAATTTACGTGCAACGTTCTATTGATTTAAGGCAATTAG
Organism: Cimex lectularius; assembly: GCF_000648675.2. NCBI lineage: Eukaryota > Metazoa > Arthropoda > Insecta > Hemiptera > Cimicidae > Cimex > Cimex lectularius. Next base: position 1,256,107 of record NW_019392712.1, read on the forward strand.
TGAATGGAAACTGTCGAGGCGGAGAGGGCGGCCAGGCAGGTTTGAACACCATGTTTACGCTTCTGTTGATTTAGGATGTGTTTAAAATGGATTTAGGGCCAATATATCCGATAACGCAGGTCCACGAAAATCACCATTTGCACTATGGTTTAAAACTGTAAAGCCCTATATTCCTTACAACAATCCTTCAGCTTATAAATACTCTGATTATTTGCTTTTCAATCTGTTTCTTTGAACAGTTAAGTACGTTAATGATTTGTTGAGATATATTCAAATAGTACGGAAGAAGAGCATGGTAGGCTATTAATTCAAAGCTACAAGTGTACCACCCATCTCATTTTTTTGCGATTATGAAAAGATTTAAGATTGATAGGAGTGGATATGTGGGAAGCTGTATGATCGTCTTTTCTGAGAGTAACTCACACATTCGCACGTAAGATGTGTTGGACATGGGGTGGCCGGGCATGAAACGTGAAACGTGTGAAGGGTGGAGGGTGAATGAGTGCGAAGAGGAGATGGAGGTGAAAGAGGGAATTGCCCATAACTTATTTACACATGTAATTCCTGCTGGCTCCGGGTCAGGATGGCCATTGCACTTTTATAGCACAATACCTCACAGGAACCAAACTATTAAAAAGCTAACTCCCGTCGTGGAACTACTCTTTCAATCTCTTTCCACCATAAACGAATGGCATGTCTTCCGAGTGGAGCGCTGGCCTGAGGGTAAGTGCTGTGACCGTGAGAGAAACACTGAATGACAAATTCCAATCAATTGATTTCTTTTTCATTTTCTCGATAAAAAATAATTCTGCCCTTAATTTGTATAATTTTTTACCAATAAATATTTGTTTATGCTATGTTTTAAATTGGGAATATCAATTAGTGGTAAACACGCTTAATTAAGGATAAAGGATTTATCAACATTTACTTTTTACGGAATTGAAAATGTTTATTCAGTCTCATTTGAATTCTGAAGCAAAAGGTTTTCAGTTTGTATCTTTGATTTCTTAATTTCAATGTTTAAACTTAAAAATGCCACTTAGTGCTGAGGACAGTGCGCGTCGTGTGGCTCTTACTGACTTATGAGCGTTCCATCAGGTTTGCGGCTATTGCCATCGGAGTTCCCTACGAAACACTTAGACGTTTTCGAGCAACTGGGTCTTACCATCGAAGGTACGGTTCTGGACCCCATAGGGAACCACATAATCACCGTTTTTTGACTTTGAGAATTTTGCGAAACCGGCACCTTACTGTTGTTCAGGCGATTCATCAGCTCCAGGAAGTTTGAGGTGTACAGATTTCTGAATGCACTGCGTGAATGAGGTTAAATCAGTATGTACTGATGGCTTTTCGCCCCATAAGAGGACCAGAACATGCAGAGTTACACGACTCCCATTTGCTCGCGAACACAGCCATTGGTCTTTGACGATTGGTCTGATGTACTTTTTACAGATGAATGTAGATTTGCTCTACGATCTCCAAATGGGCGTGGAAAAGACGAAATGAAAGGTACGAAGCTTGTAATTTTTCCCAGAGCAAACCTTTGAACGTAGCTCGGTGATGGTGTGGACGGGAATTCCAATGGAGAGTCGCACAGAGTTGATTGTTGTTCGTGTAGGAACTTTGACGGCCACTCGCTATGTGGATGAATTTGTGGAACATCATGCGTTACCTATCCTCGATGAAACCAGCAACAATCCTATTCTAATGCACGATAATGCCCGTCCACGTGTCGCTTGCAAAGTACAAGCGTACCTTCAACAGCAAAACATCAGAGTCTTAGTTTGGCCAGCCCGTTCTTCAGACTTGAACCCCATCGAACATTTATGGGATAACCACAAAAGACACTTCCTGATACACTCCACGATCTCGAAAGGACTCTTCGTAAAGATTCGGTTATCCTCCAGCAAAGAGGTATTTCCAGACCCGTAGAAAGTATGTCATGGCGTCTTCGAGATGTAATTAAGGCAAGTGGAGGAAAGACGCGATATTGAAATGTTAATTAAAAATCTAAAACAAAATTAAAACAAATTTTATCTCTCCGTCTTTTTTTTTTCGTTTTTCATTTTCCTTAGCAATTTACATTTTTTTTAAACTTTTTAGACAAAGACTCAATTATTAAACTTACAAATCCTGAAACTTTGATTAGTATATAAAAATATATACAAATCAATTTATATTACAAGTGGGTGAAATTTTTTGCCTGTCACTGTATATATTATCTAGTATTAATCATATAAAGATAATTCTGTCATTTGCCTTTAGTGTTGCTGACAATTCATTTCTATTAATTTATCGTTGATTTTGATTTCGCGGTACAGCTAATCTTCCCAATATACATTTTTTACATAGTTTTTTGCACCCACTGGTCTCACGGACTCTCCGGGTCGTGCGGCATCGTTTCTGTTAGTTTGGCACCTCAGTTGAGTTGCTGCTTTCTATGCCTACGTGTGGCTGGTCAACATTAGGCAATAATAACTTACTGTATTTGTTTATTTCACACATTTCTATTATATTAGCTGCATCTGCGCTGATTTGACTATCAACTAGCATTATCTAGAAGGCTTGTTTTTTGTTTATTCATGTATGACAATCAGAAGAACACGAGATGTCACAAATATATAAACGCTAAGTTAATCGTCACTAGAGTGAAAAATTATAATTTAATATCAACTCATTTACCGGTCGAGTTAATGCTTTAATGTTGTAAAAGCTCGTTTTAAACTCCGTTTCGCATGCATGCTGATTTCTTCAATTACGCAGAATTTTAAAGGATCTATTATTTTATATTGCAATGTTGGCTGTTTTTCAATTAATACGCGACAGTAATTCAGTTCACCACTTGATTCAATATTGAAGTATCACCATTGTACTGAATTTTCATTAATGCGGTAAACAAAGTAATATATAACTGCTCGTTTATGAGTCGTTAACAATTTGTCGCAAAGGCGGACAGCTTTAACACCAATCAATTAACAGAACAATATTAAAATCGCCGACCAGCCAGCAATTTGTTCAAAGTTACACAATGAGTTAATTTGGAAATAATTTATGTTAGAGTTTGTTAATTGGTTTGTTGGTGCTTTCGTTTGGTTTTGTCATAACTAGACCTGCAAATTCGTGCTTGTTGTCAAATAAGAGAAGGGGTTTGGACAAAATATTCACGAGAGTCGCTTAATAATGGCACTTCGTGAATTTGAGCGGAGGAGAATCCGTCTTCACATTTAAATTTCATTCAATTTATTTCGCCCATAAAATCAGAGTTATGTTAATGTCTTTCGCTCCTGATTACAAAAACGATTCAGGCGATTACTCACCGTCTTAATTTTATTCGAGGCTTAGAAGAGAGGGCCCGACGCTAATAAAATCCTTTAAACTGAGCGACGACGCATTATCGTTATGAAAGCCAACACGGTATATTTTACAATTTATGAACATTTGCATCTTTAGTTTTCCCTTTACACCTTCACGACCTGTTTTGCATGTATAGGAAAGCGAGTTACATTAAACCATTAACTTCATTTTGTCGAGATAAATATTCAAAGATTTAAGTAAGCAAATCGCATAATAAACAGGAGAGTAAAAAAATTCAAATTATTAATGGATTGCTGCCATTTTAAAAATTCTAAATTAACGATCTTATGAGAAAATATTAAGTCTAATTAAAAAGAAATGTAATTTTATTTGTTAATTTGTTTTTGGTTTTCTTCTTTTTTTATTTTGTTTTCTTCTTCTTCTTCTTCTGATTGATTGTTGAGTATCCAACAGGGTAATCGTACGTTCATAACAGGTTTTGACCAGACTCCCTATGCACCGGGTGTTGTAGTTATGTTAATTTGTTGAAACGAATGTAGCATATTAGCGGGAAAAAAGGGGTTCCTTAACCCCGCCCTGAGGAATAACGAGAACTCTGGGGAAGTGAATGTAACCAGATTTCTTTTTTTTTATGTCAATTTATTGAAATGAATATAATTTATTACCTTGTAAGGGTAGTTTAACCCCGACAGTCGTCTATACTCCGTTCAGCCGGTTTGAACTTGTGAAGTACTTGTGGGTTGGTTTTGTCGACAAGTCGTACACGGGGACTTTATTATGAACAGAGACGAAGTTTTGGCCAGTTTCAAGGGGAGGTACAGAACTTTCAACAAAAAATGGACTTACACCGGAAGCCTCAGTGCTGTTAACATGGCTGTTGCTGGATTTTATTATATGGGGAAAGACGACTGTGTTAAGTGTTATTACTGTGAAAAGGAACTTGAGGGTTGGGAAAACGATGATGATCCATACGATGAACATAGGACTCATCAACCTAAATGCCCTTATATTCTTATGTACTCTTCTCCCCCAAACAAAATACTACTGCATGAAATGTTCGAACTTGAAGTACAGAGTATGCTATTCAAAATGGAAAAAAGGCATCAAGAAAAAATAGATAAGCTAACCTTAGCTTTGAAAAAAAGAAAAATTTAAATATACATGTTAATAAATAAATATTACTTTCTATAAATCTGAGCACGGGAGTGAATTTGTGTATTTTGATATAATAATCCAACATCAGTCACAAGTACTGAAGAAAAAAATGTAAAGCATAATTATAATATAATATCTAGTTTAACCCCGCCCTGAGGAACCTATGTTACTATAGAGAGTGAATGAGGCCAGACTTTAATATTTGTATATTGTGATGAACCTGAGGTATAAATGAGAGGCTAGCATTTTAGTATATCTATGTAGTTTTCACATACAGGTAGAAAGTCAGTAAAAGATTGAAAAGCTCAAATGGTTGCTATTGAAAAATAAGAATGAAAGACCAGGAAAAGATGTACAAACTCGCAGAGGGTCGGCGATAACCTCTGCTGTTATTAGACTACTGATAATATCCATAATATNTTTTTATTTATTTTTGGTATATTATTTATACTTGAGATATTTCGACAGAATGAGATTATGAGAAGTTAAAAATTCACCATTTCGATTTGATATGACATAAAAAATGTTCTATAAATCTCATGTAATTAAAGCATGCAATATAAGAAATATATATGGTCGGGTGAGTAAGTGGGGGATAGGAAACGGGGCGAAATTAATGTGTGTTTAAGTAGGGGGCTACGAGGAGCGTCATTCGGGAAAACGGTTGAAAATATGTAATCTCAGCTAACTGTGGAATTTAATGAATAAGCGTATAGAGAATACTTCACTCTCTCCCGCTTCCTCGTGACAAGATCTTTCTTTTTTGAAAATTCCACCCCCTGGAAAATATTAACCCGTAAAAATGTCTTCAGATTTATCTTGGCGTGCTATTATTAAAACTCTTATGCTCTCAAATGTAGTGAAAAGTGTTCGGCTAAAAGAGTTTCATTTGTGAGTTTCCCTCCATGCTATCCTTTTTTTCCTCCTAAGTCGAGGCAATAATAAAACATTCTTGTCTTTTAGAATCTTATGATTAAACCATATTGTTTAAAATTTTGAACATATCAAAATGTTGATTGATTAATTTTTAATTAATGCTAAGTGTTTTAATCGCCAAATAACTAAAATGACTTGCCATAAAAATGTTTCTGGTATTATTTCATTGAACGAAATATAGGGCGCGTTAATGCAAAATTTACTAAATGCATTCCATATCTATTTACTGTTATTTGTTATGTTAAAAATAATAATAACAAATATCCTGTTCATCCACACGTACTCTGGCTTTAATACACTTTCATAAGGATACCACTTGGAAGGGTCCGTCAAAGTAGAGTTTCCCTCTCATTTTGTCATGACCCGTTATAGTCATCTTATTTGTATTGAATCCAGAGTTAAGGCAACATTAAAACAAGGTGAAAACTATTACAATTGCGGAAAATTAAAAGTAAGTTTAATTTATATCTTAGAGTATTTGGATAAGGAAAACTAATAACAGGGCATATAGTTGCATTGAGATCGCCCTATCAATTAGAACAGGTTAGGTACGGTTACATGTAGGGTTAGGCAAGGGTAAGTTTAAGGATACGTTGGGCTGAGTTAGGTTAAGCCAGTGTATGTATGTGTTTTATTGTATAGGACATAAGGTCGATTACAAAAGTGTATGTACAACAGAAAATAACATTAANGATGATCTCAATAAAGATCGAAACGTTGGCACGATAAAGAAAATGTTTTTCTGAAACCTACATCACACCAGACCGCATCTCACGATTTCTAAATAAATGTCACACTAACTTTCATTCACTCGTATTACGTAGACTTGACATGGAAACAAGCATTAATGGATGAGTAGTTGTCCAGTATCCAACGTTTTTTTGAACCATGTGAAAAAAAATCTTTTACATGAAATTGAATTATGTTTAGTTATTGTGATTTTCGCAAGTAAAAGGTATGCTCAAAAAGTAAAAACCTAAAGAATTGCCTGAGTAATTTTTGAATAAAGTTTGTTCGTATTAAGTCTTAATAATTGTTTAACGATTTTTACAATTTGTATTGTTCCTCTGGTCAAATTTCTGAAATGCAAAATATTTTTTTCTTTGATTAATGACACTTTATCATCTACAATATCTCTCGTTTTTGGCCTGTTGTCAGATGAGACATGCAAAACCGCGCATTCAATCCATTTATTGTCGTAATTAGATTATATGTTTTAAATTACGGACATTAAATTATGAACGCCGCTGCTCTAATAGCTCTAGTGGTTAGAGCATAGGCTTATTGACCCAAAGGCTAGCTTTTTATTCTCAACGAAGACTTTAGACAAAAAGTGTAATTAATTTAAATAATTAATACGGTCAATTAGGACTTCTAAATACATATATGGATTAATATTATATTTGTTATTGTCGTCTCTTGTCTTTTTGTAAATTTAGTTTAGTTTATTTAGTTTGAGATTGTGACCACAGTCAAAACTGGGATTTACAACTCGAGATCATGGTTATACTGCGTTTAAAATTGAACAAAATTTTCAATTCTTTGTTTATAAATTAATTTTTTAGGTACAACGCGTCGTATGATGTAAAACGGGCGACATTTCGGGATTAGGTCGCCAATGATCATGAAACCGTGGGCTGAACGGGTGCTATTATCACTTAGATTTTTCTAATTACTTTTCAATCAAGGGGGTCCACTTTTCCAAATAGATTTAATTCTCTTTCCCTTTCTCATTTTGTTGCCTTCACTAATGCACTCTCGAAACCCGATTAATGTACATTCTTGTCGCCCTTTTAGGACTGATTACGGCGGTCTGAAAAAGGAAAAATATAAAGAAAAAAAGTAATGCAATTCTCAACCTCACTTAGAACATATTGAGCATTAGATTCAGTTATTAAACAATATTTTCAAATTGAGATTTCTGAAATTCTTACACGCCTAGAATGAAAATACAACCGAACAAATATTTATACTAATATTTAATGTTAAATTTTTATATTGGCACACAGATCGTTGATCCATTATCTCATCGCCATAAATATTTTTAATTACATGTGTAGACCCTTTATGCTTTCGTGTATGTAGTATGTGTTACTTATTGTAATGATTGTATTTATTTGCGTGAATGGAGGAGCTTGTCCCTAATTACCACGAGTAATATTGAGTACTGGGGGGCGTCGGCGGCCGCAACGGTTTAAGCGTTGACACGGCACTCATCACTGTAAGGCAAAGGTCCCGGGTTCGAATCCAGCGGCCCTGCATTCGAACATGGCATACTGACAAATGGGCTTTTTTTCAAAAACACCGGCACCCTGAAGGTTTAAACGACCTCTGCTGTTGCAAACCCTCGTTAAAAAAAATAAGAATAAAATAAAATAATATTGTGATAATGTTAACAAACCATCGTGTTTTTATTTTGTTTCTGTGTTTGTGTTTGTTATTTGTGTTATTTTATGGCCCTGAGATTCAGAAAAACTAGCATTAGGATCAAGAAGAGTTAGCTGGTTACCGTTATATCATACAACATCATAACTTGGCTGGTGAAATACGAAAAGAAATTTGGAGGTTTAAAAAGCGGGAAAGACAAGACAAGAAAAGCTAAGACAGATAGCGCTGATGTAGTTTACCAACCCTAAATTTTGAATAATAATAATAATAATAATAACTAAAGCCCACGGAGGTTCCCCTTATGCAGAGATGCTCGATGTGTCCTACATAATAAAAGCAGCTTGTCCTACCTTGGCTCCTTACGGAGAGCGTGTAGGCATGCCGCCGAATTTAAGAATGGTTTTCGGGCAGCGGCAGTAGCGGGTTTGGGTTCCCTGTTCCGTTTTTTGGAGGACATGGTTTTTTATATTGTATATAGTTTTTTTAATGTGTTTTGAATATATATAGATACCAGCGACCCGGCCAGGTGAAACCCCCGAGGTTATAAACGAACCCCCGATAAAGGTTAGCACATCAGGGAGTAACAACGCTTCGGAGTGAAAGCCAAAAATAATAACAATATTAATAAAAATCATAAAGCATTGTAATTGCAATAGTTTACTGTACAGAAATTACAAGCATAATTGTTCAAAAGTACACAATCATGTACATGGCAATGTTAAAGTGAACTTTACATTATTTATTTATTCACTAGCACAGCAAAATCTTCATTACATGACATTATTTTTACACATACATTTATTTTTAAAAATTCGAAGTATTTTTTTATTTCTTAATATATCTACAATAAGCATTCTCAATATATGTGCGTGCTATCCAATTTCTGTGTCAATAAAAAAATAGATATTTTTGGTCTTGTAGCCCAGGGTGTTTTTTTTCCGCCGATGTACGGCGTTCCATTTGAAATTTCATAACTCCACTGCGTTTCATCCAATGCCCACGGTATTCCAACCTGTCGAAAGCTTGCCCAAAGTTATTAAACAAAGTAAAAGAAATTCCTGTCATACAGAAAGGGTTTAACGTCCAATTACCTGAGGGGTGTCGCAGACGAGAGGTCAAACCACTTTACAATACTTTCACCACATTATTCACAATTAAAACACCATGGTCTATGCCAGCATTCGAACTCAGAACCTCTAGCATGGCAAGTATGAGTTGGACACACTAACCATTTCGGCCATCGCGGTTCTTAGTTCAAAGTTATTATAACCGTTGGAAAAGAGGATGAAAAGGAGAATTTGGCCAGTGACTCCGAGAAAAATAACGTCAGTTTCGAAAATAAACTACACGAAAATTTCCTGCTGATCGGTTGAGTCGATTTAAAGTTATCAATATTTTTGTGATTTTCGAAAAAGATAGGAATATTTGAGAGAGTAACATTTCGTAAAAGCTCTTCCAGTAAAGTAGTTTAAAAAATTTCTTTTTGAAAAAACAAACAATTCTAAGTCCTTTTTAGGCACATTAACACTTCTGGCGCGGATAAGCAAGGGATGCATTTTTTTGGAGGGGAATGCAGAAAACAAATTTCAAATTGATGTCTGGATAAAAAAATATTTCAACCAACTTTGGTATAATTGTTGTAAGGATCAGGTTTTGTGGAGCATTTAACAAATAATTACTTTTGTCAATTGTAAATCTTTTAATCATTTATTGGACCTTCTTCAGAGCTCTAAAATACAATAAGCAGTTACAGTATAAGTAGTGGTTTTTTTTATAAGTACATTCATATAAATAAATAAAATTAATATATAGATAGTCATTCTTGGTATTTTTTCTTATGAAGAAAATGTTAGAGGTAGCCCATTAAAATTACTTTTTTTTTAAATAACTTCAAATTAAATATGATATGTAAACTAGACCACAACCCTGATCCTTAAATAAATTATTGATAGAAGTTGGTCGATGGTTATCGAATCCTCTCCTACTTTGGTATGTTGGCTTGGATTTTGGATCAACGAGCAATGACCAGGATGATGGCGAACGTCCAAATTACATATTAAAGTAACTCGAATAATAAAATACCACAGAACCGACTATTGAATAACGTTCACTATTAAAAACGAGTCGGGCAGATGACAAAACGGCGAAGATAAACTGGCGGGGATGGCCGGAAATGAGCATAACTGCATGTTTATCGTTCTCCAATTTGTAACTGATCAGTGTAGATGGCGAAACAACGAACCACCTGACGAAAATGATAGAAACCGACCATGTGTTTTTAGGTTCTTAAAATTATGCCTTTATCGTTTTGTCGATTGAAAAATGATCGATTAATTAATTAATGGGCAGAACGCAAGACTAAGAAGTAATCGTTATGGAAATTATATTAATCCATTGTCATAAAAAATCGTTTTAATTGCACAGCTAACTTACTCAACTTAAAATTACGCCAGGGGCTAGTCGTTTTACACATCTGCTAATTAGGTGTTATGCTTAAACAACTCAGAAGCGTAAAACGGAATGGGTGTTTATCCAAAGACGGGTGCGATTTGAATTGTTAATTGATGTTAAGGGATGAAACGGTTGTTGCAATTAGGAAGAAAGGGGTTGGCCTGCCCGGCGCTTCCTGGGTGTGACCGACCCCCGGCCCCGGCGCCACCCCTTTATAAATCCGAAAAACCGCCGGAATCGCAATTGTATAACTCATGCTAAGCACCTACGTCAACAAACCCCTCGCCTTTAAAGCACCACCGTCCAACAATTCTACACCTCAATGCGACCAGTCTACAAACGAATATTTCATCTGGCACGAACGCCCCCAACACTTCATAATTACAGTGGCTTCTAATTTCGCCGAATTAATTCTAAGAAACGAATTGATTATTATGTTGATAAGTCACTTTAAAGCAGTATTTTTTTTTCAATTAATTTACAGTGATTTTTGTATTAAGAACAAATTCGACAGTAATAGTCGATGTAGTTAGAAAAGAGTCGAGTTTTATACGAATAGTACTGAATTTTGAAGTAAATTTAATACGTTACAAATAGAAATATTTACAGTGTAACAATTTATACATTGGAACTATATTGTAAAATCCATAATTTACTTAGAAATGTAATATGTAAAATATAGAATATGTAATTCTATATTTTCACCAACTTATACTTTCCGACAGGACAGAGTTAGAAAAGGCAATCTGCACATTGTATCGTTTATCTCGTAATGTGATTATAATGCGTTATCAATAACACTTAAGTTTGATTATAATCTTTAGAAGAATCTTTATATTAAAAACACGTGTTTTTAAATAAGAATAATACGGGAAGGAGCTCGACTATTAGAAAACAATTTATGAAATCGCTCATCGTTTAGATTCAATACACACCATGCTAATACCATAAACATGGCCGCAAATGCAAACTAACATAGTAATAAAGTTTCGCTTTCGTAGGATCATCAGACATGTCTTTCCAATCAACACAACAAAAGACAAATTGTGAATATTATTATTGATGGTTAGAAACGTTATGTTTTGTATGAAACAATTTATTACCGTGAGTGTTATGTGTGGATGGATTTGTTGTTGAATATAACATTGTTGTTAACATGTTTGTACTGGGTAGATCGTGAACAGAAGTTCATATTTCAGTAAGTTACATTTCAACATGGACTAAAAAGTTCCTTTTATCTAAAGTTTCCTGGTATTCGTCATAATTTAATTGTCAGTTTACTTTAAATTTTCACAAACACAAAGCCCGTTGTATGTCATAAAATGTTAATCATGTACATCATTTTTCATCAATTTTACAATAATCTGTATTTTGTATGGAACTTGAGAACCTAAGCTTTTAGGAATTTGCAAAGTTCTTGTCTTAAGTTCCAGTAAGATTTTCTTGGTCTTATTAATGACCGACCGATACGGCGTTGGCAGAAATGTTGGCCTCTACTAATGACCTTTGAACACAGGTACTTAATACCTCAAAAGTCGGTTCTCACCAATGTAAAATTACGGTTTAATTGCTCAAATTTAATTTTTTGGGAACAATCGGTTAAAACAAAAAATACACATAACGATTTGACACTTCTCTTAAAAAAATAATAATAAAAGTAATAAAAAGAAAAAAAAGCTTTTTCATACAAAATAGCACATAAAAAAACCACATCCTTCAAAAAAATTGTTTTGGTCATCGCCAGCCCTCTCTTTCTTTGCGTTTCTTTTCTTGTATTTCTTGCGTTTTGAACATATTAATTTCTTTCCCTGTTTCTTCAACTAATTTGTGTTGTTGTATTTTATAACAGTAACTAATTCTCTCTTTTCTGTATCATATAGCTACCTTTTATCAATTAAATCGACACATTCATTCACAATCTCCCAGAGTACTCGATATTCCTCGGGGTAATTGGGAATAAATCCCTTCATTCACGCTAATAAATTCATTTTGGTACAAATCTTTTTTGTTTAATTTGTACTACTTTCATTATTTTGTAATAGAAGTCACAAAACGTTAATGACTAAATTTTTTTCTTTGTAACCGAAAAATCATATATTTAGCAATTAATTTGGGATAATTGATCTTTAAAAATACAGTACAAATGTTTACAGCTGATTAGTAGGAGCAAGCAACGCTTCTGTAAGCGGCATATCTGTCAGTATTTACTGGACCAGAAAAATCTTAGGAAAACTTCGAACGAAAACTTAGGAAACTCATAAAATTTATCTTCTAAGTGATTTTGTAATGTGTTGGTTTAACTTTACAATAAAATACACAAAGGAATCTCATATCATAGGATTTTCGTTGCTCCTTCCATTGGTGCAGTCTATTTTACAATGGAAATGATATTTTATGAGATACGTCCGACTTTTTGGTATAAAATTGTGAAAGTTGAAGTAATCTGAAATTCGAAAAATCTCGAATAAATTTTTTTATTATTATAATATTCAGGAAGATAGGGACTTAATAATTCAATTTGACTAATAGTAGGATAACATACTAAATTATAAATTGACGTCTGTTCTCAGACAACTTGTATAAGTTTTATGAAAGCTCTTGTGGTAATTTCCGTTTTTTATATTTGTTAACCGTACCCTAGTTTTTAAATCAAAATATATAAATGACTTACAATTATTTTTCTCTTTCGTTTTAGTAAGAAGTGTAGGTTTAAGGTTTAACGAACAAGGACAATGATGTATTTAATGAATAACGTGACGAATTATTATAATACGTTTACACGCAATGTAAATGTCTAATCATAAAGAGTATCAATTAAAAAATCTTAATTAAAGGTGAATTAATTGCCAATAGGACAAAGATCATCCGTAACTTCGTTAAAGTACTTAGCACTCGGCTTTTATCTTTGTGTGAGATTGACTTAACAGCTCATTAGCTTACACGAAAGGATGGATCTTTATTGAAACCCATTTATCTTCAATGCACTTATCTTTAGGATGAAACTTTTCCGGTTTTATTTTAGTCAGTACCCATTTGGAAAGATCCAACCTCAACACTCGCACTAACGATCACAGAAACACGTCAAATTAATATACATGGCGTCATTTACTAGTGCCATCCCTGGTTTTCTCAAAAACATCTTACACTAGTAGTTCTATAACAAAAAAAACAACAAGAGTCTAAAAATTAAATTAAACGTTCAAAATTTTCATCATCTTGAAAACTACAAGCTTGGTACAAGCTTGATGTGAGCAAACACAGAATAATAATAATAATAATAAAAATACATGAAATAATTAAATTAAATTCATCTATGAACATACAATAAAATACTGCGATTAAATTAAACAAACTTAAAAAAATAAATAAATGAATAAATCAAAAATAATAAAAATAAAGCAATACTAGAGAAGAAAATCGAAGAAATGGTAATAATAAAAGCTAACAAAATAAAGAGATATTGTAAAACATTAATAATTAAAGTGTTGGACTAGCTCGAATCTGTAAGTCCAAGCATGGCGAGCAAATCTGATGAGAGGACGACACAGACGGCCATCATTTAACATTGCTATGAGTGCGGGTCTGGTCAGCCTCGCCAGGCCAACGTGCAGGTCGCGAATCTCTGCCAGAATCGAACATTCGGCGACAAAATGAAATGTGTTTTCCACCGCTCTGGAATTACATGGAGGGCACAATTCAACTACTTTTTCCATCCATGGAGTGTAATTTAAGAATAGCAACTCGCTCCTCAATTTAAATAGCCAGCGGAGCTTTCTAAGCGATAGACCACCGCAATCAGGCTGCATATGCCAGCACAATGATCAAGTTCCGGATATAATGTAAAACGCGACGGGACTACAGCTTTTTTCTGAAGCTCCTCATGGTGTGCAGATTTCATTTTACTCAATAAGGTGGCCAATTGGCCCCTCCATAATGGCATGTCTTCCACAGTCAATTCACAATCATATCTCTGAGCCAGATCAATCCAATTCCTAAACCAGAAAGTTTTGGCTTTTATTATTTCCAAGGCAGAGATTCTTGGCAATCTATGAGGAGGTAACCTCAACATCCTTAGGCAGTAATCAAAGTGTAACTTCAAGGTGAACACTTCAAATAAATCGATCTCCGTTTCGAGATAAACCATATGGTTTGGAGCTACCGATGGAATACCAAATAATTTTTTAATAAAAAAACGTTGGAATTTCTCAATAACTTCGAATCGTTGCGAACCCCAAGCCTGAGCTCCATAACAGACTACGGAAAGACAAACAGACTTAAAGAGACCGAACTTAAATGGAAGAAGCACTAGTTCCTGGGAAAGGAAAGCAGGCCAAACTCTCTTAATAGCACGTTTAGCTACGGAGACCCTATCAAGAAGATGCGTGTTCATTGATAATCTCGGAGTTAAGGACACACCCAAATACTTATACTGAGATACCGTCTCTATTGGTTTCCCATTAAAAAACCACTTTTCATTGGATGCAAGCCGACCGCCCGAACGAAAAACTAGACATTTGGTTTTATTTAAATTAACAGAAAGATTCCATAGGTCACAATAAGCCACCAGTTTGTCAATATTTTTTTGGAGCGTTAGAGGATTTGTAGACAGGAAAACCACATCGTCTGCGTACATTAGTATACTGACTGACACGTCACCAATGCGAACGCCACCATCNTTAAAGAACATTGCTTTAAAGTAACTAGTTTCTTTTTTTTTGTTTAATACCAAAATCCTGCATTATTTTCCGGACAACCCAATAAAATATTTGTAAATTTGGTAGAGGCACCTAAATTACAAAGTTTGAAGTAGAGGGCTCTCCGGTTGAAATCCCTGTGTTTACAGCTCATTACTATGGGCATATTTGCTATTCTATCAGCGAGCCATATCAACATCAGTATTTTCCAAACCAAGAACATCTTCCTTAAACGTAAAACATGAACTTTGTAAACTAGTAAAATCATATGTTCTAACTAATCTTGTAGTTTGCTTGATCAAGCTTACGAAAATCTTAAATGAATTACGTAATGAACGTAAACAAATTTACAGTAGGAATGTTTGTTTTGAAAAGTTGAAGAAACACGAAAAGTGATATCTCGAATACATTTGAAAATCTGACTTTGAACAATAGGGACTATGTAATTCCATTTGACATATAAAATTACCACCTGAACTGTTAAAATCTGTCACTTCGCTGCAGCATTACTTTATACAACAGCTCTCAACTTCTCTCAAAAGGATAATTTTAAATTTAACAATTTTCCCTCTTTAAATTCATTCCAAAAATTCCTATCCAAAAGTGACCTACGTAATTATTGTTAAGTTAAGGTTACCCTAATATTATAATGATATTATGTAGTGATGTTTTTTGGTCAGGAATGTGATCCAAGAGTGACAATTATTACACAACCGCCAAGCTCTCGGCATTTATTATGCCTTCCTCAAGGCTCAACTTTCAAAACAACAATCAATATAAACATATAAGAATAATTGGAGATAAAATAGTTCTTATTTCCCATTATTATATATAGGCACTCTATTAAAACCTATTTCTTTTTTACAAGTGCTCTTCTAAATAGGTAGTGTATATAAATAAATAATTAAATAAATAAATAACATAAATATATAGGTGTACAATTAAGAATGTTCGGTTTTGTCAGACACCATGTTAGGAACGTTCCTGAGCCAAAATTTATTTATGATGTTAGAAACACTTATCTCTAAATAACTTTCAATTTTTATTTAGAACGAGATCTAATTTAATAACTAAAACTGACGAGAGCATGAAAATAATTACAAGTATATACATTCGTAAAATAACAACTGGAACCAATTTGATCACAAAACAATTCGCTTTATTATTTGAATAATAATGTCAATGTCAATCAATGTCAGGTTACAAAAATCACAGAATGTCCCATATGTTACACCTAGATTTCAATACTGTCTATATTATATATGTAATATAAGGAGGTATTCACATTTCTGTGATTTTAGCCTAAAATCAGATTTTTTTTCTCATAAAATCGTAATTTCTGAAATTTAGTTTCATTAAAATACAAAGCTGACCTTTATTTCGCAATGTACATTAAATTATCCACAAGATAACGTTTCTGTTAAAAATTTCGCGTCATTGCACGAGCCACAGTCTTGTGGAAAATTTAATGTGGTTTGTGAAATAAAGTTCAGATTTGTAATTCAATGAGACTAAAGTTGAGAAATTAACGATTATATGCAAAAAAATCTGATTTTAGACTAAAATCACATTTTATGTAAAAAATCTGATTTTAGACAAAAATNACACATATATATGATGACAATTATGGTGCTTCCCACAATCTAAACCTGTGATTGTGGGAAGCACCATAATTGTCATTCTTGGACCATATCCTTGATTCCACAATATCAATCTTACTCTGCTGATCAATCATCATGCCTGAGAGATATTAGTACTGTTAAATTATTTTGTTAGTTATTTTATTCTTGTTATGGTATGGAAATTGTCCATAAACTTCAGCTCTTAAATGGTTAATATTTGAGGGCTGTACAAAATGTTTCTACTTGTGATCAATAGAAATAATCTAAATTCTATTCGATATATAATATTTGATTTAATAAAAAATGGCGTGTAGAACAATGTGTAAAACGTCAGATACTAAAAAAAAACTCCAGTAAAAAAAAGAAATCTGAGATTTGATAAGAAGTGAATTTTCACGTGGAGCAACTGCAATTTTCCAATTTTTTTGGAAACCAAAGGTTTTTTGTAATTTTCAAACTTGAAAAATCTTTATCTGTCTTGATAAAAGGCTTAAAAAGCACTTGAGAATGCGGACAGTTTGCGCCAAGTTCGACCATATCCTCTAAAAAGGGCAATAGAAGAACAGACCTGTTTCCTTATCTGACACCTTTTGTTCATTGAAAGGGATCTCTTGGATCTCACAGAGGTTTGATGTCGGCCAGATCCAATCAGAGATAGCTTCAGTCAGGTAGCACTTGGATCTGAGATTCCACCGTCCTCAGCGGTAATCCTCGATCGGCTTATGGCGCGTAGCCCGTTCTTCAACAAACTCAAGACGGAATCCCTCATATTTTTCAATATTCAACGTGATGCAATTGTAGTCAGCTTTTTGCAACAGTGATACACATTTTTCGAAGGGTAGTTCCAGCACATTAACACAAGCATTAACAATATCATTGGTAAAATAATGTTTCAAACAATTTTTATTTATTTTGGCCTCTACTACTCAACATTAGAAAACTCAAATTGTTGTTAAATTGTTTAGTGAATGTTTATGAGTTCAGTACCATTTCTGTTATGTTACCACAATCAGAAACAATGACTATAAATTCTCTGTTTTGTTTGAGTAATGTTTATATCTTGAATGTGATATTATTGTTTAATGGAAAGAGGCACAGTCACATGCAGTCGAAGGGTTACATTTTTATGCAAATTACAAGACAACGAACTGAATCCAATTTGAATAAGAAAATGAAAAACTATAAATTCTGATTAGGCCTAAAAGTTGTATAAGGGATATTTGGTTTTCTTGAAGACGGTAGCTTGAAATACGGAATGAAGATTTCGAGCGGCCACAAATCTATTCGAATGGAGTTGAGGGATTAGGCGCAAGCTGTAATAGAATGGATTGTGACTCGAGAGCATCCAATTCAAACAGTCTTAAATTATTCAGATTCCTGGAGTGGATGATCCTTAAAATTATCCGCAATGAAGTCGGCGGTTCCCTTAATCGTATAAAGTGGCCTGCCTTCTCCTCACGTAGAGGACGCATGAACCGATATATTAGGGTAGGTTAACCCCTTTTCTCTTAAATATCTAATAGAGCTCGAGCCGAGGGCCGTTTGGGGAGGTTTGCGATCCTCGCCGATCCTTGATTTAGGTTTCAACCGACATCGTCAAATTCCAATCTACGGAAAAAGGAGAGTAATTTATTCAAGGATAAAATACAGTGTATTTATTGTTAAGGAGCAATGTACACGATCAAATTTACATTCCTTCCAAGATTTATTGATGGAGATAAACCTATCGCCCTTCCGGTTTTCCACTGAAAACAGAAATCAATGAAATATGTCTCTATCTACATTCTCAATCCATTTTTCAGACATTTAGACTTTTAAAATATTATTTAAAATAATTTCAAATGAGCTACACTTCCTTTTGATGGAACGTCAAATAAAAATACTCTATACCCAAATATTTGTTGTCCCATTTATTCAAAATAACAACCTTCTCAACTAAACTACTTTAAATTGTGAGATTTCTGTGCTTGTTGTATCCTGACACCGTCATTACCGACCATTTTGGTCTGACTATCTTCGCTGGGTTGGTCTGTCAGATGCGTTTCGCAATTTCGCATCTTCGGTATTGTGTCTGGGTGATTTTTGTGAATCCCAGACTCTTACATAAAGGGTCATGAGATTTCCTCCTGTGGTCTCAGCGGTGATGTACCTGTAATTTGATCTTTACTGATTATCTTGTTCTTCCAATCCTATCTGAGTTGGTTTGATAGACGTGTTTCGGAATTTCGCCTTCTTCAGTGTCTGGGTAATTTCTGTGGTGTCAAGTCTCTTGTATAAGGTTGTGACATTTATTTCTGTGGTCTGAGCGTGATGTACCTGTAATTTGATCTTTACTGATTATCTTGTTCTTCCAATCCTATCTGAGTTGGTTTGATAGACGTGTTTCGGAATTTCGCCTTCTTCAGTGTCTGGGTAATTTCTGTGGTGTCAAGTCTCTTGTATAGGGTTGTGACATTTATTTCTGTGGTCTGAGCGTGATGAACCAGTAATTTGATCGTTACCAATCATTTTGGCCGGCCTGTCGTCGCTGGGTTTCACTGTCAGTTACTTGTCCACATTTTGCCATCTTCAAGGTTAAGCCTGGATTAATTGATGTAGTTAGTAATAAATAATAATATGTGTAGGTACATGGCAACAACTTAACAAAAGATTTGGACAACTAGGAAGACTTCTAGAAATGAAATCTGGCTTGACCGCCAAAACTAAACTCACCTTACACAAGACTTTACTGCGACCACTTTGGACATACGGAGTTGGCACCATTTTGCCCTCTTCAAAGTTAAGGGTTAATTAATACAGAGTGTCCTTTTTAGATGTCCCGGCTGAATTTCTCTTGAACAATGACACTATCAAAAAAAAAAAATACGTGTTTAAATTTTTTTAGTCTAGTTTCAACTTTTTACATTTTACCGAAGAAAAATTATGCAGGGTACCTCAGGCCAGTTCAACATCAAAGTTTCAATACGACCCTATACATCATGAGTTTGAAAAAACGCATTTCGTTTGTTTCGTTGTTAATTTTTATAATTTGCTTCTTCACAAAAGTAAACATTAATTTCCTTTATTGTTTACATTCTGTCATTGTTCAATCCATTTTAAAAAGATAGTTCCTACTCGAAGGTTTTCCAAGATTATTAGATGATGATCCTTCCAGAAATTAAGATTTGCTCTCATAATGCGTGTTTGACAAACAATAACAGAATGTAAATAATAAAGGCATTTAATGTTTACTTTAGTGAACAAGTAAATTATTCGATTAACAATGAAACAAACGAATTGCTTTTTTCCACAATTTTTGCCATAACTTTGTCATTTTTTGATTAATTTAAAATCCGGTTGCACCTTTGTTTTCACCGTACAAAATCCTTTAAAACGATGGGTCAGGATGTATAGGATCGTATAGCGTGACATTTTGAAGTGGAACTTACGCAGAATAATTTTTTTACAAAAAAGTAAAAATTTGAAACTGGAGACATTACACTTTTTTTTTGATAGCGTCATTGGTTCAGGAGAGATTCAGCCCAGCCATCTAAAAAAGACATTCTGTATCTTTTTAATCTATGTATAGGGTCATGAGATGTACTGTATAGTTAGTAATAAATAGTAATATGCGTAGTATGACAACAACTTAACAGAACATTTAGGCAACTACGAAGACTTCTAGGAACAAAATATGGTTTGACCTTCAAACTAATCTCACCTTATATCTGATTTTAATACGACCATTTTGGACATACTGAGTACAAATGTGGGGTTCTACCAAGCCATCCAACATCCAGCGCATCCAATCCTTCCAATCAAAATCCTGAGACGAATCGTCAAATCTACTTACTTTTTCACTAACTGAACGACATCAACATTTCTTTTTTCAATGAACTGGTCCATTCTCCATTCCAAAAGATTCACACCAACCTCTCGATCTATCTTAACACTTAACTAGGGAGCGTTGACAGTGTTTGTGAAGACTTTGGATTGGAAGAACTGTTTTCTATGGGTGTTGGAAGATTTAGTGGTGCGCCACAGTTCTAATCCGTACGTCCAAGGAGGCTTCAGTAGTATCTCGTAAAATGTTAGTTTGTGTTTGTTGAAACGTCTCATGTTATTTGTACAGTTTACCGAAGCGTCTGTTCAATTCTTGTATTTTAGTTCGTGAATGTCGGTTCCAGGTTAGAGAAGAATTGAGGTAGCGTAGATAACATAGATATTTTTTTCAGTTTATATTAGGTTGAGTGAGCAAATGAGAAAGTTATTATTCAAAGAGTATTAATGTATATAAGATAATGACTACAGGAATGACATATTCATCGACCATTCAAGATATTTCATACCGTGGGTTTCATACAAGCTCGTTATGTGATATACAACGTTAATATACGGCATCACATCAAACCAATCATATCAGAAATACATTATTTCCATTAGGGAATTATTGTTTGTTAAATGCACAGTGCAACGATCTTAAGTGTATCAGCAACACCGTATAATATTGATTTAACGGCAGACTGCCCATAAAGACATAGACAACGGCTGGCAGGCGTGGAGAAAACGCTGAGTCACATTCTACTTTCATGATAATTTCACTTGACGCAGACACGGGGTGGAGTTTTAGTGGAAATAAGCACGTAAATTAGTGTCGGTCTTGATACATTACCCACGGCCAACAGGCAATATCGCAGCAGTTAGGCTAAACTTTAAATCGATGGAAATCGGCTAGACGGAAATAAAACAATCCCACGACAGCCGAGCGACACTTTGAAACATACTTTAATTTAGGGAGGGTTCCATTTTAATTCCCTCTGGATTCCTCGTCTTTATTTATAGTAATTTTATAAAGAGGAAAAATGAGCTCGAATTAAAAATCAAATTACATGAGAATTCTAATAAACATGGTGTTATACGTGTAACTCCTGATTTTTTCAAAAACTACCCAGCCTAGAAACATTTTTTTAAACTTTCGCAAAACGTTAGTAACTTCCTTAGAAAGTATAATGGAGTATAAATGTGAATAAAGTAAGTAACAATTAAAAGTGAATTTTTACACAAAAAAAAGTTGTGGGTGCAATCACATCACAATATGTTTTTTGAGCACTAACGCTAAGGCCAGCATTGCACTAGGAGGTCACATGCCGTGAGAAACCAGCCGATGATGGCGTCCAGTGTGAGGGATTAAACGACAAGGATGTCTCGAGGTCATCGGTGATTAAGGCGACGTGGTGGGTACTGGGGATGAGAAGAGTCGCCTCCAACCACACAGCAGATATCATCCATATAGGCCCTAGCCACTATACCCCTCTCACCATACACTCCAACAGGTCATTGAATATTACTCACCAAAAGTATCGATCCTTGAGGTGTACCTTTTTTGAGTTCTTTCCACGCTTTCTGAGTTCCTTCCCTGATGCACGCTGCTCTCTCCTCTAGGTAACTGGAAATGATCTCATACTTCTCCTTACCTATCCCTAATTTTAGCAGTCTTAGTTTCAGGAAGACCCACCATACATTGTCAAACGCGCCACTTATGCCTGTAAATCAGTTTAATACGTACCTTGTTGCTTTGGTCCTAACTGCTTCATATACAGTGCGCACCCTAACCATCCCTAACCGTCCGATTCCCACGAGGTCGGGAGGTAATTCGGAGGTCATATGCAAGTACTACGGTCCACGTCTACGAATGCGACACAGTTTCTTTTCTAGGTACCCGCCAGGGGTCTTACCACAAAGCCACAGCGAGTCCTTACCCATGAATCTGGGCTTGAACTTTGGAACGAAAATACGCTACCCCGCAGTACAGATGGTTATGAACCCTCCCCCGTTCGTATATATATTCGAAATATATATTTAGACAGGATCTGGTGCCCTAACCCACGTGTGTCTGCGACAGCACCCGCCGTTCGCGGCCAACTCTGAAGCCAGCAACTCCCTTAACGCATCGCGAGGGACTAGGTAGGCGTAGTCTCAGCGTCCTCGCACGCTATATGCTTCCTTGGTCCTGTCATCCAAATGCAAGCGAAGGTTGCTTAAGGCGACCATGCGGTCCAGGAAACAAGACCCAGCTTGTGCTTCAGAGAGTTCGTCACGCTCTCAAGGCTACACCATTATGTTGTGCCTGGAAACCCCCCTTGCAGCCAAGGGTTGGGAAGGGTCTACTGGAGTCTCCTAGGAGCACCCACTACGTAGTCCCAGGATTTGGATTGAGAAAAAGTAAACATTTTTTCGAGATGCGCTGCCCCCACACGCATCCCACCTGCTCGCTATACGTTACACATTAAAATCTCGACGGGGACCCCAGAATTTCACAAGGCCACCCTTACAGGTGCCCGCTACTTTCCCAGAGCCAACCGCCGCCCCCAGAGCCAAGAGACAGTACTCCACCACAAGGCCCCGACCACTTTGGAGAATCATGAGGATCCGCAAGTACCTATCCTTTACTTACCGCTCCCGGCGTGCGACCACAACCCTCAGGCCTTCGAAGGAATGCCATTTCGGCACGCCTCTACTAACCCAAGGGCCGCAGTACACCCACTCGAGAGCAGCTACTCCCATGCGCAGGCCTCGGCCTACGCTGAAAGCATTGTCTTTGCGGTTTCCATTTGGTTTTATTCTCCTCCGCGGCCAGGCCAGTACCGAAGATTTCAGACATGAATGGATGGACCAAAATCCCTTACACACGCTCGACTTCTCTTGGTAATAAAGGCCAGACGCAAGAATCATCTCCCCTTTTGCGGCATCTCACCGAAATCCACAAGGCTTCTCCAGTCGACTTACTCACACAGGACCCTTTCTGAGAGCTATTCCTAACCCTAACCATCCCTAGCCACATTGACATGCGTTCCCGATTTACTCATCGTCAACAAGACAAGAGGATCTTTAACGTCCGCACCTAGCCTATTCGGCCTTATCGGACGTTTTGATTCTCAAGATGAGAGCTGACGCACTTCTGCATAAGCCACATTGACACCGTAGTTCCACATTAAGTGGGCATTGACTCCTCTGGGTAGATAGAATATTTGAGATGGCCGTTCAAGCGCCGAACGAGTCGACCGCCATCCCGACCAGCATCACGAGGGACGAATCCGAGGTTGGGTGACCGGCCGGCACACACCTCGGATTAAAGCTGTTCATTCTCAGATATCCTTCTCCACATGGGCGAATTCAAGGGGAGAAGTGGTCAGTCTCCCCCCTATGGGTAACGGGTGTCTACGGGTATTCTCCCCGAAAGTCCACCCGTCCCAGATGGTATTTGCTACTGTTGTTCCAATGGCTCTTCGCGAGCTTATCCTGAGCCGATATTGCCATAGAGGTGAAAACGGAAAATAAGTGATTATACTATCTGAATAACTCGTACCGTATTATAAGAAAACAGTCCATACATTTCGCCATCTTCAGTGTTGGCACCATTCACCATTGAAAACATTACACAAATTAAAAGGAAGAAGAAGGCCAATGAAAACGCTGATGCAAGCATTCCACCCTTCGCGGCTGTAATGTTAAACCCAGCAAGGATCGCTTACTTTCAAGTTAAACAACTTTAATTAAATTAATTATTTGTATTTAAGAGTGGAAAAATTTCAACTTTTTATTTTTACAGCTTTAAATCTTATTTGCACAGATCAGGTTGTATCGAAGTGACGTTAAAAAAATATTTGTCCGCAGAGGGAGGAAGGAACGTCAGTTGTATTATTTTACGATACATTCCAAACAAGCAGGGACTTGTTTTTTCCCAATGACTTATCGAAGGGTATGCCGAGATTCCTTCCAAGAAAAGGGAAGTCGGTGAGTAATTTTTTTTCGAGAAAATCAAGAGTCGCGTAATTATGAACATCATAAGGTGAGTCAGAGATGTGGAAAGAGATAGAAGGAAACTGCCTTCCCGTACAAGAAGAGATGTTTACAGAGACGACAAATCAAACACAGCAAAATCTCTCCTTGAAAGAGTAAAATGTCTCTACTTTTACCTTAAAAACAACAACAATAAAATATATATATAAAAATCGGGTTTTAAGGACTGATCATGTTTCAATCATGACGAAAGTTGATTCAAAGCTCTTTGAATGATTTTAGTTTTAATGGCGGAGTTAATTATTATCATATTGAATATATCTATAAAAATCAGTTCCTTGAATGATTTTATTTTTTATGGATGGAGGTTAATTATTATCATATTGAAAATGCTTATAAAAATCTAAAGCCAAACACTGAATCAGTACGTAGTGCAAATATATATAAGTTTAAAATGTTGAAAACCATTAAAATTATCTAATTAAAAAACTAACTAAAATTAAAGTAATGTGTCCGTATGTGCTTACTTGCTAGTTATTAAAATAGAGAAGGTGCTATTTCAGAATATGTGAATTAAGGAAAAGAAACTAAGTTAACTATCAAATTAATTTTTTTGTATTTTAAAATGGATCAATTGCTTTTACTATGTGTATTTATATTAAAATATGTGGATATTAATGTTGGCATTGAATCCGCACGGTCTGTTCTCATTAAGAACGATTGTATGGGTGAGCCTTCAAGGGAGACTGACCCACTATTGTGTTTGCTCATCCACCTCTATCAAACATTAAAATACGCGGATATTAATATTGGCAATGACTCTACAAGTTCGATTATCAGAGGTAATTATAATAGGGAGTGCGTCAAGGGAGCATACTAGGAACTGTTCTATGTTAATAATCTCGATCGAATATTAAAATATTGGATATTAATAATGGCAATTATTCCGCTTGGTAGGCTCTAAGGAAGAATGGTAATATGGGAGTACCTCATGGAAGCATACTAGGACCAATATTGTTTCTCCTCTATAATAACAGTGTCACTCAAGTATTAAAGTATGTGGATGTTAATGGTAGCAATGACTCTAGACTGTCGTTTCTCGTAAAGAACGATAAAATGGGATTACCACAAGGGTACTCACTATGGTTTCTGCTCTATGTTATCGATATGGCCTCGAGTATTAAAATATGTGGTCAGTAATGGGGTAAGGACATCGCGTGTTAGGCTGTGAAGAATGAAAACAACGGAGTGCCTCAAGGGACCATGCTAGATCCATTATTGTTTCTGTCTAACCTACCCCTCCTAAGTTAATGCCACCGGTTGCGTGGTAAACTAATACTGATAACTCCACTGTCATGTTCCAGCTCATTCTCTTTAAACTGCTTTATTTTTAAATCGTCATGTTATATTCCCTCTTCGCTTAATGTTTCGGGTGGAGGATATTGTAGATAACACGGGGTTTTGTCGTACTGAACATCGCACACAGTCTATAATGCCCTTTTTATATCAAATGCGCAAGATTTAGCTTTTTTTTCCTACATAAAGTTTACTTTCTTCAAAACAGAGCTGTGAGAGTGATTCTTGGGGTGGAATAGAAAAGACAGCTGTCCCTCAAAGTTTAAACAATTCGTGGATGTATAAATATAAATGTTCTAAGATCTATAGGCATTGTTACTTATCGTTTTTACTTCGATTACTGTTAAATTTTAATAATTTGGATTCATCAGTTCAGTGAACATAGGATATTAAATCAAGAATTTGCTACATTAACGTTTTCTTACAAGCCAAAAAAGTTGTCCATTGTTCATAGTCGGTTTGCCGCAAGCCTTTCATAAGAGAAATCTTGTATGGTTTAACTACATAAGTACAGTAGATCTCGGTGTACACTATCTTTGGAAATATATGAATGGGAATATAAAATACATGCACTGCATTACCTAAAGTTGGATTTGGATTTCCTTTCATGAAAATTAAAACAACTAATTAGTTATCAAATTTTAGCCTCTTTTTTTATTCGTTTGGGGGCTATGACTATCAACGGGACCGATTGTCTCGAACTGTCTTGAACGCAAGAAAGTATTAAAGATTGGTATAATCAGCCCATGAAATTTGAGTGCGTACAGTCTACCAGCTTCACGTCTAAATATTACAGACGTCTGTAGGAAAAATAATAAATTGAACGTTGTGTACATTTATTAGGACAACAATGAAAAATAAACAATTGTGTTTGGGTTTAGGTATTAATTCTCCTCCTAACAAAAGCGATAAATTCCCAAAATATTTATTTTTGTTTGAACAACATTAAAAGTATAACCCCCCCAATCCTTCAATTGAAATACACAATTCCGGAAATGCGAAACCAATAGAATTGTTCGTGATGTATTTTTTTATATTACAACAATCTAGTTTTTGAAAATGTATCAAAGCGTAGTATGTTTCATTTGACAAAAAAATTGGTACTTGATTACCTAATAATGTAATGTTAAAAAAGTGTTGAGTACACTGATTTTAGGTCGTTGAGAAAAGCTATGGGCTTACAGTTTAAATTTTTTTAGTATAAGTATTATTTTTTTTATTGAAAAAGAGACACCCAGTATATGTATGTTAACTGCAATAGTAGAGAGATTTTGCATAACGTTTCGGCTATTTCAAGGACACGAATTTAACGTCTTTCAAATAACGTAGACGCTAGTTGAACACTTTTTTCAGAATGGATTATGTCGCTAAATAAGGGGAGTTTGCACCTCTATAATTCGGCTTCGCCTAAACCACAATTATCTTCCCTCCCACCTCTATAAAATAAATATCCTAGACTCTCCTTACTGTTCCTGCGACCCCTCATGCATAGCTGATTCCAACCATATTTTATTAGCCTGTCCCAATACCTCCATCAACCGAGAGTCCCTCTACAACACTCTAATTTCTAATAATATCCCTCTTCCTACCTCAATATCCATTATACTCTCTTTTACCCGCAATCCCAAAATAATTTCCTCTCTTTGAAGCTCATATCCCAAAATAATATAGTAATATAATACAACAAAAGTATACATTTCAAACTTGAAGTTTAGAGATTTGGCCAATATGCTAGACCATAAGGCCAAAAAAAAAAAAAATGGAGTTTGCAATAGTTCAGGTTATAGATGTATCTTGCAAGTTTGTAAACAAAGGCACCGTTCAAGGATGTTAAATTTTCTATTGATTGCTGACGATAGTTTGGCAAATACTGAGGACCTGATAGTTGTAGAAGCTCTAACATACAAAGTAAACATTCATTACCGGGCGCTTCGGTGCAAGTTAATTTAAATAAAATGGAAGACGAAAAGTTTCAAAAACTCTTAAGACAAAAATGCTTTTAGTTCTTAGCAATTTTGGGAAAAAGTAAAATGTCAGTACAGTTCGTTAACTATATACGAACTCATTATTCCGCATTCTATACTTTCATCTTACCTGTTTTACACAACTGATGTGGCTTTATTGGAGGAAAGAGTATAACGCTGCTGTATTTCTAGCTGTCATTCCTGGTTGTATGTACGTAAAACATCTAAATATTTTAAGGTTGGAACACCAAATGTACTTACATTCTTAGGAGTCGGGATTCATGAAAACTTGTACTACTTGTAAAGTGTTAACTATAAAATAAACAATTTTATATTTGTACAAAATATAATTTTTTTAAACTGGACAATATATTCAACAAAAATAACTACGCGTTCACAGGCAAGCTATTCTAAGACAAATAATGTACGACGCTATTTCAGTTAGCATTCCGTAAAATCTGCGCATGAACGTATAAATCAATTTAGCGTTACCGTCTCACTAACGTTATAGTAAATATCCCTATTGTAGTATGACATTCATGCAAAGTGTAAACTATTTTTGCCTTCTAAATAGTTTTTAAAGTTCACTTTAATTTGATATTATTATATGCTAATAGTATGTACGTAATAAAGGCAATATTTTTATATTAACAAGGAAGTTGAAGAAGGGTGATCAGGACGAAAGTAGTTTTAGGATTACCTGTTTGTTTGTAAATATAAATATCATTATAATTTTAGCTCGCTTATTATAACGTGGGTTAATAGTGTAAATTAAGAAATGAAAAACTTCTAGAAAACCCTCAAAAGAGCAATTGGATAAATTAATATTTAACCTAGCATAAACCTAAAATAGCTTATGAATAAAATTAGTAAATAAAATTAATACATTTTAAAAATATTTGTAAACAAACAATAGATTTATTAGTAGGAAAATAGTTAGTTTATTGAAAGTAAGACATATAACAGGGCTTGTTCTTCTTTAAAAAAAAAAAAAAATCAACGGCAACATACAAAATATAATAAATCATTATCTATAGTAATAATGGCATATAATAAGGGGAAAAAAACTTTGGTTTCATCAATCGGTGCTCTCGAAAAAATCGGATTTTCTACGTCCCGTCCTCAATATACTGTTAATACGGGACATTCGAAAGACAATTAATCATTGGGCGAGGGAGTCGGGGCGAGTGGTTGTCTTCTATATCCTCCAGCCCTTGATCAATTACTCGAATCCCAAAAGAAATCGCTCCCCGTCTAGTTTAGCTACTCCATACCAAATCTTATTCTTCCACCTAGCCTCCCTTTTGAAAAGTTCCATTTTACCTGAGATTCCGTCGTAGGTCCACCATTCTTCCCAGCTCGCTTGGCTTTCTAAAAGAAAGAAAACAGCAATATTAAAACTAGTTATAAATTAGTGTCATAATTTATTGATTAGCATTATCTATATTAATGTTAAATTATTAAACAATCTTAATTAACATAAATATTACAATGTTAAAAATTCACTCTAATCAATTACACTAACACACCTGTAATCAGTCACATTTCCCACCCCAGAGTAATCGATATTCACCGGGTAATTGGGAATAAATTATATCCACACACCAAAATTCCTTGACCCTAAGATACAAGAATGACGTGGTCAACCCCGCCATACGTCTATTGAGCTACGTTAGAGGAGGGTGTTTAGAAATTAAAACCCTCCATTTACGCAAATATTAAATTATTAATTAATTATTTCAAAAATAAATTAAATTCACACACAACAATTCAGTCATACTAACCCAGAACCCTCGATAATTCTCGAGGAAATTTGGGATAAACCCGTCCGATCACGCCAATAAATAGCATTCGCACTACCCCAGAGTACTCAGTATTAATCGGGGTAATTGAGAATTAGCCCACCCATTCACGCTAATAAATTATATTCTCACACCAAAATTAATTGACACTAGCCCAGAGTACTCCATATTCCACGAGGTAGATTGTAACAAGTCCTTCCATTCACAATAATAAATAACATTCTCACACCAGACTTTGTTCACACTACTCCAGAATACTGGATATTTCTTGGGAAAATTGGGGATAATCTGCTACATTCACGCTAATAAATTGCACAAGTTTCTGTAATGAAAGTATCAAGTACATACAAAAAGATATATACAGTTCAAAAATACTCATGGCCCTGATATATTAGATCAGAGATCTATGCCTGCTACCTTGGGAAGTCGTACTTCTTTTTCTTGCAGACTTAATCCGTTACAGTCTGTTAGTATGTGCTCTACAAAGATGATTTATCAACACGATGCCCACCTGCGTGGTCACATCTAAGTAAGAGGTTGTCGTGTGTGATTTTGGTATGACCTATACATAGTGCATGTCAGAGGTTATGAAGCAAACCTGGGGAATAAACCCTAGAATGGCGTACTAGTTATACACCACAATGGCCAGGCCCATGGTCCCATATGAACAAGGAGACATAGATCAACCTACAAGTCTTCAAAGACTAGCGTGCCATAATAAAACAGACGCAATGCATATCTGCCCGCATCTGACCTTATTCCTTACATATTTTTGTAAAAAAGGTTTGCGAGTGACAACAACCTCCTGAGTTACAAGGAAATAAAGGCAGGCCTAAAAAAGAGCCACCACAAATTTCGGGAAAGAATTAAGATAAATAATATGGGTATATACGGTACCTGACAAAATGAGAGAAAAACTCAACTTTTACATACGCTTCCAAGTGGATGTAGAAAATAGAGATCTCTCGAAGAAAGGAAGAAGTAAAAGGCCGAACTGTACCCTAGCAAAGCCACTTCTACCAATCCTAACTATTTTTCAAGCTGAGGTCCATGCAATACAATTCAGTGCACAGTAGTTAATGATGAAACCAAAGATGCACATATATATATATGTGAGAGAGAAACAACAGGAACCCATTTAGTTTATTTAAATTCAAAGCTTGCTTTTTAGTCCCTTTCCCCTCCTAATTCCTCGGCAATCAGCTAGGAAATAGGACGGAAGCTTAGTCTCAAAACAACAAATCCCTCGCGCCCTTTTGAATTAAGTTTAGAGTACGGCTGGTCCGTCGGTATAAGGTCTCCCTTTGGTACGGCGGGAAAGGAGGAGAGTTAAAAAAAAACTTCGGTAAGGCGATCCTCTCACCAGAAGAGGTGCGCAAAGAGGCACCAAGGAAAGTGCTTAGTCTTAAAAGTGCACATCCAAGGTATGGTTATAATTTATACGGGTTCTTCAATGGAACAAGTCGCAATGGAGAAAAGGATTTTTAAAATCCTTAATTAACCTCCAAACCTCAAAAAAAGACAGATTTTACGTTTCGTGGTTATTTATTTATTTATTTTTTCAAAAAGCAACAATGACTTCAAACTGATATTGATTAGTCAGCATAGGCCCATGGGCATAATAGCGGTCGTTGTCTATTTCGCATGTAAATTGCTACGCATTCCAAACTAAAACACTTCAAATACTTCGAAAACTAAATTAAAACTTGGTACCACCTAATTCCAACACCGTTTCGAGAATAGATTTTTTCCTGGCAAAACCTATTTCATTTTATCTATACAAGAGATAATTTGGAAGGTGGTGGACATCGTTCACGAAAAAAAAATTTTTTTCCTCTCGGGCTTTTTCCAAGCAGTAAAGAGCTAATGGTACAAGAAAATTTGCAGTGTTTGTTGAAGCGTATCTTTCTTTTTTTGCAACCGGGGGCGTTTGTTAATTTTACATCCCATTTCAAAGGTCTCGGCCTTTTCCAGGGATCGGTCCGAAAACATAAATTACCGTGTAAAGCGCCGGTGGGCTGCCCCGTAAAAGAACAGCTGCGCTCCCCAAAACCCACTATATCAACTCGGCCGGTGGATCGACATGCGCTTATCGTCAGAACTATCCAAAACGTCGTCTTGATTTGGAGCCTTTTCCATTAAAATTTATCGCCCTATGAAGTGTAATGGTACTTCGAGAAATCGGCAGGCCTTTTAACGGATGACTCGAACAGCAGGGAATTATGACAGGCAATTCATTTTAAATATAACATTGATATTTTTGGAAGAGTTGGAGATAAGGAAAGAAAATTAAACTTCTACGAAAAAGCGGAAATATCGAAACATGTCTTTTATGGGTCCTCTTCTGACATACATATCTTTATTCTGTGTTGTATACCCATCCACGACACGTGGAAAAATATTTAAAAAATATAACTTCCTCTACGCCTTAATTTTTTATTTTGTTTGATTTTTTTTAAACAAGGGTTGGCAACAGCAGAGGTCAGACAGGACACGTTAAGAGAAAAACAAAATGAACTGAAACAGAGAAACGTGATTCAACAAATTGTGTTCAGAATGAAGAATTCCACACCCTATTTATAATAAACA
The DNA here is from genome assembly GCF_000648675.2 of Cimex lectularius. NCBI lineage: Eukaryota > Metazoa > Arthropoda > Insecta > Hemiptera > Cimicidae > Cimex > Cimex lectularius. The sequence continues at coordinate 1,288,158 of NW_019392712.1, forward strand.
AATTCAAAAAGTCTTTTTCTCCGAGTAAGAAAGAAAGGGCAATTCCACAATAGATCTTATAGGTGGCTATGAAAGAAAGGCAGAATAAAAGTGCTGATTGATATTTTTCCCATCAAACAAGTTTACTATGTAATGCATGTTTAATCAACTTTCTAGATTCAGAAATCCAGAACAGTCAATTTTTTTAGCTACATACTAAATTAATAATTTCGTTCAAGTTTAAAGGAAAAGAATTTTACATATTTAACAGGATTAGTGAATTGGTTACTGTGATGCTATGTGTAGTATTTACTTATTTGTATTCAGATAAAGATCCTTATTTTATGTTGTAACCAAACCCATTCCCACTCTCACTCACGCTTAAATAGATTCTTTCTTATTTCACTGAGTTAGGATGGTGGAGTACCTATTATATAACTTACCTAATTGAGGGTCGATGGGATACACAATATTCCGCGATTGGCCCTCTCACACAAAGCATTCGCGCTAATAAATACTTTCAGTCTCAACATAAGAAACACAAAACGAGGTATCTATAAAGTACTACATCCGTAAAAACAGCCCTGTTCTGATTTCTAGGGGCAACCAGAGTACTCGGTGCCGTGGTCAAGCACAATACTCATATCGGGTGGCATTCCCACACTCTCTTAATATATGTTATGTATCTTAATAATGTTGCATCCATCAGTATAGAGGGACGCATCGAGCAACCTTTTTCTACATGACGTCCACAGACGCGGGCTTTTGCCCAAAGGTAAAGATGTCCCTTGTGTCAAACTCGCATGTCCTATCTTTAATCGGGTGAGGGTGACCCTTCTTTGCCGAGTCAGATCCTCCGAGAGCGACCCATCGACAATGCTCTTGATATGTGAGAGTTTCTATGCCGATCCAGCCTACCTACAATCCCACTTTCTTTTAATTCATTTCCAGCGATAAATCCGGAGGGTAGGACGTCCTGGCCTTAGCCCCCTAGTTTCGTTAGCTTCCAGACCTTTCTGTCCGGATGCCCAGGCAACAATCACCGTTTTACTGACACCTGTTCGCGGAATCTCTCCAACATGAGCATGACGAGATTATCGACGGAGGTCTCTTGTCATGGACGGCAGTGACCGCGCTTAGGGCGTCTGGACAGACAAGATATATAGAGCCACCATCATTTCGAATCACCTCCAAACGCGTGCCAAATCGCGTAAATTACTGCCGTGTAGGGTGGAGCGACCATGGAGTGAATGCATCCTCGTAATACATAGTGCACGCCACAACCTCTCAAACACACTGCATCGTACTTACCAAGTTGCACACGGACATCTTCTTACTGAGGTGAGACCACGCAGCAGCACGTTGTGTTGAGAAATCATCTCTCTACACATACTAACAGAGTGTAACTAACTAAGGTAAATCTACAAAGAAAAAATTCCGACATTCCGCATGATATATGCCGCAAGGCAGCAGGCACATATTTCTCATTCAATATCTAAGGCCATAAACATTTTTAAATGTATATATATCGGATCTTTAGTTATAAGATATGGGTTATTTGTTGGAAAATAGTTATTTATTAGCGTGAATGAAAGGGCCCGAATTATACCGATAAATTTCGAGTACTAACTACTAATGTTTCGAGTAGTAATGTGAATTTAATTTGTTAGCATGATGTGAGGGGTTGATCCCCCTAGGTATGTCGAGTTTTGTTGGTAGTGTCAATAAATTTTGGTGTTTGAATATAATTTATCAGCGTAATTGGAAGGGCTTATCCCCAACACATCCTCTAAGAACTTAGCTCGGTAAAACTATTGAGCAATTGAAGACTTCACTCTTTCTATATTCCTAAGTAATATTATAAACTTTGTACATTAGTTAGATTATTTATTTTAGGCATAATAGCATGATAAGCATCTTACTGGTCGGATATATTAAACAATGTACTGCTTTTTGGTTTTTGATTGGTTTAAAATAATAAACTAACTAATAAATAATGACACAATATTATTAAAGATAAACTGGAAGGTGTGCAATTGCAAATAGACTTACTATATGGTTATCTAGTCTCGTAGATTGTACCTAAAATTCAATGATCGAAAAACCGTACTATGCGGTCCTTTTATTTTTTGATAATTCAGTCACGCCTCTCATATTTTCCGTTTGTTGTTTCCACTTTTTTTTATCCAATGTGTTTCATAAAATGTAATTTGAATAACTCAGCTGTCACACGTGCAGGACAGTTCTAAGTTTTCCTTCTAGAAACTATGGATTGTTAGTGATTCCAGGATTGCTCGACGGCGAGACGTTTCCGTCCTGACAACTAATCATAATGATTTAATCAATAACGTGATTAATGGAAGGAACGGAATTCAAGCCGGTAAAGAGAAACAAAATCCTTTATCTACTGATTTTGGTTTAACTTGCTTGATGTGTTCAGGTCAATATTTGAGTTTCAAACAAATCTATTCATATCGGATAAATATTTTCTTTTTTGGTTTGTTGCGGACGCGAGACGACACGCTAAGAATCGGCTCTGTAAAAAGTGCCTATTTTGTTCGGTGATCGACTGCCTATTTGTATCATTTTTGGTACACAGTTTACGTCCAGTGTTCTTGTACCGGAGACTAAGTTTTTCTGAGCATATAAGCAATAATATACACTTATACTCGCTAACATCTGGTCGTCCAAGGCAGGCCTTTGATGTGTGAACTCAAACTGAGGTAAAAGGAAGGTGTTGACGGCGAAGGCCCCTAATATTTGTGCGAACGTTGTGACATTTTCCTCTCGTTATTTTAAATAATTTATGTTATGAGTAGGGAATTGAAAAAAAAAAAAAAAACTGTCTCAATAGACGAATTTTTCACACCTGTGGAATCAGGCAAAAGGCGCGAAATTCAAGCTCACCAGAAAGTATTCCCGTATTGAGAGAGTATACTAAGAACGCAAAAATTACAAAAAATAACGAAACAAATATGGATGCATTGTTACGTAAAATGGGGGAAATAGACAGAAAACTAACACTATTACCGACTAAGGAGGATTTTAACGATTTAAAAATCAATAGAAGGCATCAAAGAAGGAAATGTAAAGCTAACGAAAGATGTGGAAAACACAGAAATTAAAAAAACTCAGGAACACATTCTAAGAAAAACTAAAGAGAAAAGTTTGTTTTTCTGGGGACTGAATACTGAGGAAACAGGCGAACCCAGAAAGATCATAGAACAGGTATGCACAAAGGTACTATCTCTTGCCGTTAATATTGATCGAACGTATTGGATAGGATCAAATCACAACAAATCGAGGCCAATATTAGCCGAATTCAATAAATCAGAAGACGTGTACTCAATACTCTCTAACGCAAAAAATTCAAAAATACTGGCATCTACATTGCCAGAGACCTGACGAAGAATCAAAGGGAAGTCTAAACTACGGACAATTAGAAAAGAAATTATGGAGACTTTTGCGAATGCCAAAATTGTCTGCAGAACAGGATATCTATTGTGTGAAGGCAAAAAATTCTTTTGGAATGAAGACAAACTTACATATGCAGAATTCAAGACTGTGCTACAGAAAAATATTGAAGATCACGGACAAAAAGGACACTCAACTTCGAAAAACGAGAACAACAGGCCTCTTCGGGCTCCAGATCAACAATAGTTGCATGTGAGAATTTATCTAATATGAATGTATTAGGTTATAATGTACATGGTTTAAAAAGTAAGAAATTTAACAGAGAATTTATTTTGTTTATGCAACGCTATGACATTCTATTTCTGTTGGAAACCTTAGCTGAAAATGATGATTTTGAGCAATATCGTAACATATTTTGTAATTATGAGTTGAGTTGGATTAGTGCAGTAACAGAGGTTAATTTTGGAAGAGCAAAAGAAGGAATGTTGATAGCTGTAAAAAAAAGATGTTTTCAAAACAACAAAAGCAGAATTTTGTTTTATGCGAAACTTTGTTATGGCTAAAGTAATGATAAATGGTTTCACTATAAATATACTACCAGTGTATTTGAATTGTAATGATAGTTGGAATAATAATTTTAATGCTCTTTTTGATTTTTTGTATGATCATCCAGAAGAAAATTACATATTAATTGGCGATTTTAATGCTAGAATGGGATTTTCCCAGAGTCTTCCGGAAGAACTATCTCTGCAAACAATGAATGCAAATAGAATCTCAAAAGATAAAACAGTTAATAAAAATGGATGGCAGAACTAAAAGTGACAGTAATGGTGAACTAACATTTTTTTGGAAAACAAGGTGTTTTTGTTATAGACCTTCGCTGCGTTTCAGAAGGAACTTATCCAAGATTTTAATGTTTTTCACGAATGCTATTCCGACCACATGCCGATTATACTTTCACTTATTAATAATAGCACAACTGCTGTGATTGAGTCACTGTCACCTTTAATGGGCAGAATCACTCCTCAGAATAACAAGAATTTCAAACAGGACTTGGAAAACCTAGTGGCATCAGAAGAAAAACGCATAACTCTAATTCCCAATGTACTATGTAATTTTTTAACGTTGTCAATTAAGAAATGTGCTCATATTAATAATAAAGTAGATGTTGATTTTCCAATTAGAAGTAAATATAAGCAACGTTGGTTTAACGATAAATGTTTAAATAAAAGGAAACGTATTTATGCCCTTTTAAACCTATACCGAAAGAGCGGGTCATCTTACATCGGAGACCAATACAGCAGCAACCTGAAAGAATACAAACAAATCTGTAAGCAAGTGAGGATACATTATTTCTCAGGATTAACTAAAAAATGAGCAGGCATAAAAGATTCTAAGGAATTCTGGACAATAGTGAATCTACATAAATCGAAGCTTAAATTCACTAATTTCGTGGTCCGCTCGACCAATTAATATATTACAATTAATTAAGGTTTTTAGTTGAGATAAAAAAGTCAATGGCACGAGCGGGATTCGAACGCACGATCTTCGGCTAGATACGCCGCTGCTCTACCACTTGAGCTATCGTGACCTCGATCCACTCGGACGCCAACTTCCTATCTCAACCGCACCTTTTGAATTTTCCCTCCTTTTTGCCATTTTTCAAATGTCGTGTAATCGGATTGGATTCTCGACGGCAAATGAAATGGCCACGGAGAGCATTAGTGAAGTATACTTCATTTTCAATCATCAAATTCACTAATTTCGTGGTCCGCTTGACCAATTAAAAAAATGGCAAAAAGGAGGGAAAATTCAAAACGTGGGGTTGAGATGGGAAGTGAGTGTCCGAGTGGATCGAGGTCACGGTAGCTCAAGTGGTACAGCAGCGGCGTATCTAGCCGAAGATCGTGCGTTCGAATCCCGCTCGTGCCATTGTCTTTTTTATCTCAACTAGAAACCTTAATTATTTGAAATAAATCAAAGACTTATGTGCAAGGAAGTACAAGTAAACGGTGGGAGGAATAGTTCTCGGGACTAGTAAATTTGCCAATTTTTGCACCAAAAATAGTGTATGCACCACAATTGATAGAAATCGATTTTTTGGATAAAGCTTTCAGCAGAGGAATTAGATGCTGTTCTGGATAAAATTCCCTTAAAAAAGGCGGCTGGACAGGATGGAATCTCTTACGTATGTTTCAAAATCAGCCCTAATAATTTTCGAGATAAATTGTTATTACTATTTAATACTATTTATGAAACAGGTGATATACCACCTAGTTTCAGTACATCATTAATTTTTTCATTGTACAAAAAAGGACACTTTAATTGTGTTGAAAATTATAGGGGCATTTCTCTGTCAAATACAATATCTAAAATTTTTATAAATCTTATATACGAGAGATTAAAGATATGGGTGGAGACTGAACATATTCTTAATCAATTTCAAGCTGGATTCAGAAAAGGATATAGTACAATTGATAATATTGGAAATTTATTAGATATTGTTAAAATTAAAACACAAAGAAAACGCAGCAAAATATATTGCTTTTTCATTGACTTTAAATCAGCTTTTGTGTCCCCAGTTAGAAATGCTATTTATTAAATTGAATGTCTTAGGTTTATCGACTAAAATAATCGAAATAATTAAAAAGTATTATGAAAACACTCAATCAGCTATATAGACTAAACAAGCAAGCACAAGATTTTTCCAACTAAAAATGGTGTCAAACAACGATTTGTTTTATCCCCACTCCTGTTCTCATTATTTCTTAGAGATTTTTATAACTTTATCGAAGGCGGTGTCTGCATTGGGACTGAAAATATAAGATGCTTATTATATGCGGACGACATTGTTATTTTTGCTGGTAATGGACTTCCACTACAAAAAATGTTAGACAAAGCATACACCTACTGTCAATTATGGAACATGACAGTTAATTTAAGAAAATCGGCAGTTATGGTCTTTACAAAAGGAAGCAAACTTGCTAAGTATGAACGTTGGAAACATGGCGGCAAAAATGTAAACATTGTGGCAGAGTATAAGTACTTGGGCTTTACGGTCAACTCTCAGACTTCATTTCGAAAACAGTTAAAAGAAAAAATAGAACCTGTAAACTAGGCCTAGGGGATTGTATGGAACCCCTTCATAAACAAAGATGATATGCATCTTACAGCAAAATATAAGGTGTTTGATAATGTATCGCGAGCAATTTTATGCTACGCAGCACAGATCTGTGGCTATCAAGAATATGAAGAAATTGAAAGTGTCCAGAGACACTTTATTAAAAAATTGTTCTGCATGCCCAAGAGTTGCCCAGATTATGTACTTTATCTCGCGAAACCAACAGATTGCCTTTATTCATTTTTACTGTTTCCCTGCATATTACCTATATTCAAACAGCCCTTCAATGTTCAAGTCAAAGTCTTTGGAAGAAATTAATAAAAGAGGTAATGACAAAAAAATATTTTGGTATGATTCGTTAGTTAACAAATGTATAAAAATGAGATATGACATCATAAAATTATATCAACAAAAAAAAAAGCATATGTGTAAATAGCTTTCTAGAAGATTTAGGCTGCTCGTCCATTGGAACCGAACTACGACGGCCGTTCAACAGCCGAACTATTTGACCAAACGGACAACCGGCAATGTAGCCGAACGCCGTCGTCCACTGTAGCCGATTTTCGTCAGTTCACGACACAGCCCAAATGGATGTAGAAGATTTGTTGCTGCTCGAAAATTTTTAGTTTACATTCAAATGGAATGAAAGAAATAAACAAAAATATTGGAAGTTCCATTTCTAAAGCTATCCTTGACCACAGCTTACGCTGGACATCTCTCCGATGATAGAGTGCATCACGCATGTCCAAGAGCCTGCTCCTCAACCACACTTATCAATTTTTCGCAATCCATCGAAATGAAAACGAAACGAAAAGGTAAGCAAAAAGCAAAGAACGGCGTTAAACAATGGTGAGCGTTTGATGTCACGTGGTTGACAGTTGAAGTCGAAGTAACCATTCGGCCGAATAGGACTGGAAAATCCAACTTATTTGGATCGGAAAACGCTTCGGCCGTACACGGTCCAACACGACCGAACGAATTGGTTCTAATGGACGCGTGCTCATTCGTTTCTTCGCTTTTGGATCATCCGGCCCTATTCGGCCTAAAACGGCTCCAGTGGACGGCCTACGTTAAATCTAGAGTTCGGACAGGGTCTCATTTGGAGGAGAGAGCGCACGCGTTTTCATTCATTATACAAAGTTATCAACACCGACTTAGGGGAAAACACGTATTTAAAATACATTTCTCGAAGGTGGTTTATATCTATAATAATGAAAACTAGGAGTGAAATGTTAAATTTAAATTGTTCATACACGAGAAACGAGGAGAGGCATGAATTTTCTCTCTGCTATATGTGTTCCATTTTGTATGTTTCTGCCCAATTCTGCGGAACTACAGAAAAACTTTTTGACATCCATTCGAATTAAATTGGAATACATTTCTCGAATGGCATGAACGAATTGGCATGAACTATACAATTATGTAATATATAAAATATAGAAATCAATTGACACAAGAATTTAATTATTAAATTAAAATATTTAACTATTTATTTATTCATCTGTTTATTTACTTATTCTCGTTTTTTACTATTCGAATCTATAACTTGTTAATATTGTGTGAGATTGTTAATGGTATTTAAAGTCAATTTATTTTGTGAATGATATTTGAGTACTGTACATAATATTTATATATTTATAATTAGCTGTTTTTTTTTTTTTTTTTTTTTAAGTNATAGTTCTTATGTACTATAAAAGGCTATGGACAGATATTAAACTAATTTATTTGTTACATTTTGAGAAAGAGTTTATATATATACGCTTGTTTATTGTATTGTTATTTTTTCTGTAGGCGATTTAGTATAGAATTCTATGCCTCTTATGAATATTATATACATACTAAGCGTGCCAACATCCGCATCCTGATGATATCTCAAATGTGTATATGCTTTTTGTACAATTAATATTTGTATGTTGTTATTTTGAGGAAAAGAAATAAAAAGCATTTCTATTCTATTCTGTTTTCTTTTTTGTCTATGGCCTAGTCGCTGTTAAAGCAGACAGGGTAATAAATTACCGATTGTAGGAAAAACGCGATGTGTGCGGGCCTTCCAATTACAAAAAAGAAATAAAAAATAGCTTTATCGATTTACTATTTAAAAATCGTGGAGTTGTTTGTTTCCATGTAGGTGTCTATACTGATTGGGAAGCACAATTACCATACGGCATTTGCATCGTTTTTGAATTTATCTGCAACGTGAAATCCTAGGGACGATCGCGTGACGGGAAGCGGATTCAAAACGAAATGCAAAACGTTCTTCCGCAGATGTATCTCGACTGAAATACAACCGGGTTCCCTTTCTCTGACGCCGCTTCCTAACACGTTCAATCTTATTCCTTAGATTTTTAATTAACTGGTTTATATTGTAAAAATTGACAATGTATAAAAAATTGACTATTCTAATGTGGCCTAGACGGGTCGTCGGTCTTGGGCAAACTGCCAACTTATAAATTCATTATGCTAGACGTTAGACATGGTAAGTCAAAAGAAGTTATAAAACAACTATTAGTTAATAACTGTAAAATAAAAACAGCTACAAAAACGTTCAACGGTTTCTACTAAAGGTCGAGACGAACAATCAACAAAGAAAAACTTATTTTTGGCCGAGTTGTAATTAAAAAAGAGAAAAAAATGATTTGAATGTTGTAGTGGAAATATATACAAAAAGCACTGGTGAAGAAGAGCGCACAGGCAAATCTAAAATTGAAAGAGGTGTAACATTACGAAATGCCATACATTGCCATGTTAAGTGTTTAAGTTGTATAAACAACATAAAATAGAAAAGTTTAAAAAATTCATTTCTGTTTTTAACATATGCTTACGTTTTACTGCACTATCTAACGTTTCACTAAACCGTTTTGAAAATGGTTTTGGCCATTTTTTATACAATCAAATGAACTTGATGAATCTGCAAAAGAATTTGTAGGTTACTGGCTGGAAAAGTTCATTCTTCAACTTAAAAAAATAAATAAATTGATTATGGCAATTTTCGAAAGACGAGCTTATGTTAAAAAATTGCTAAGCTTTTTCTAGGTTGAATGGTTTTTGAGAAAACCGATACACAAATAAATAGTGTCCACTAACGTTAGATACTGCAGAAAAAACGTAAGCATTATTTTAAAGTGAAATTTTTTTTTTTTAACTTTTCTATCGTGTTTATACTACATAACCATTAACATTTCGTAAGTAGTTGTTTTTTTATTTATTAACCAGGTGAGTTATTAATGATAGTTTCAAAGTCTTGATCGACGATATATTCTACAGTTTGACGAAGGAACTGACTGATTTTTTTTCTCTTTTAAATTGTCGTACATAATTATAATATTGAAGATAAATCAAGAAGATAAATTAATAAATAAATTGATAAGATAAATCGGAGGGTCTGACTCGCAAAGAAGAAGAGTCTACCTCACCCGATTAAGGATAGGCCATGCTAGGTTGACACACGGACTTTTGGGCAGTATGTGGCCGTCATGGAGAAAAAGGTTCCTCGATGTGTGCCACTTAATTGAAGGGTGCAACACCTTGTCTCCATGTAAAGAGCGAGTATGAATGTCCACTCGATGTGAGAAGCACTCGGGTTCCCTGTTCAGATTTTTTTAGAGGAAACAGGGCTATTTTACTGTATATAGTACTATATAGTCTCGTTCTGTGTTTCTTAGTGTATATTGATACTGAATGTATTTATTAGCGTGGATGTGAAGTGTGAGCGGGTCGCTGGCGTATTGGACTCTCTATATAGGTTATATAGTAGGTGAAAATAGTGATAGAAAAATACCGACTACTCAACCACCCTGACAGAGTGAACGGAATATAAACAAGAAAGAATGTATTTAAGAGTGGGTGATAGAGGGTTCGCATTTTGAGACCGATTGCGTTGGGAGCTGAAATGACATAGCTGTTGATAGCCCCTGGAATCCTCGGCGGCTGGACGGATAAGAATGAAGGTCTGACACCCGACTGCCAACATTGCAAAAAACAAAAAGTAAATTACACCTGGAATTGCCAGCGAGCTGTGAAAAGTGATAGGGTCAATTTTGTACAGGTTTCTGGATATGTACAAGCGCGTGCTGGTCTGAGTTATATAAATCAGTAATGTAAAGGGTTATTTGATATTGCATGGAGAATAAACTGTAAATGGATCAGTTTAGAGATGGTGAACATTGGTAAGATCAGGATTGATTGCTAAATATGTTCCAATTAATTGAAGGGTCCAATCCTTCGCTCCATATGCAGAGCTGATAGGAATGCGACCCAAGAGAACTGTGCGTGAGCACGGAAGGAAGTGTTTGGGTCCAATTTTTGCAAGAAACAGGGCTTGGTTATTGTATTTAGGCAGAGAGTTTTGTGTTTTCCTTTGCGTATGTGCAAAGACAAGACGTTAGATGCTGAATGGTCGGCATTAATGGCATACTAAATTAATTTTTAAAAATAGTTGCTACTATTCTTTTGTTGTGCCATTTGAGTTACAAATTGGCGTATCAATTGGTGTTTAAAATGGTTTCTTCTTCACGTCTATCTTGGGTGCAACAGGTATCTCATTACAATATTTTATAACCACCTGAATATATGAAACGAATAGGATTTAAACAATTTATGAACTACAGGATTGAAAATAATTATCCCTTTTTACTTGTCAAAGGAATGCAACGCAATTAAAAACATAGCTGATATTAAAGGATATACGTCGAAAATATTAAATACCACGAAAATATGTTTATAATATTATTCAAACAAGATTTTCCTATCATGTTTTATATTCAAATATACAGCCACCGAGAGGGAATATTTATGCTTTGTGGCAGGACGGGAGCGTTTTGAACACTAAATAAGCTCAATAGCGCCAAAAGTCTGGGCGAGAAGAAATATGAGCGATTTCCTTCTCGTCGGTTGCGGCTGGGGTTTAAAAAAAATGCTCGACGTCAGGAAGTTAGAAGCATAATCCCGGCCCGATTGTACTGATGCTTACAGTCTCTAATTTGCATTACACACAAGGGTAGACGTTGAGAGGTATGTCATCCCACTTCTGAAATCCGCTCCCTGAAGTTTGAGGAGGGAAAATTAATTAAAACGCGACGAAAGATGCCTCAGATCCAATAAAAGTTGTCATTTAATGCTACGATAGAAAAAAATTAATACGAAAGTTTCGTCCTGTTAATTTGAACGTCAAAGGTTTTAAAATGCGGTGAAACGATAAGCAATTTCTGCCTACCTAGTTTGTAATATAAGAAAACCATCTTTTCATCTAAATCAGCACATTTCTATTTATAGTGTTGTTTTATTAAGAGTTGTAAAAGTTTAAACATTAATTTTAAGAAGTAAACATTATTATATTTTACATAAATAAATAAAAATTAATAATTATGACTATATAATTTATCAAAGCCCTAATTCATTGACTTATTCATTACACTTAAAAAAAATGTTTAATGCACATTTTCACATTATTAAATTTGAATTAATTTGTAGAAGTGAGAATGTTTCATTTTACATTGCCTTTCTCGGATTTTAAATTGGTCAAAAAATGACAAAGTTATGGCTACACATTTGAAAAAACGCATTTCCTTTGGACTTCTCAAAAAAAAATCCGAGAATTTCATACTCAAATGAATGAGTTTTTTTCAAACCTTTTGCCACAATTTTGTCATTTTTTGACCAGTGAAAAATCTGATCTTAAAAATTCCTTTTAAATGATGTGTCACGATGTCATATTTGAAATTTTCATTAAATTCATTAATTAAATTAATTAAAAATTGCAAATCATTGTATCTTTAAGCAAGGTAGGCAGTTCGAACACGAAAGGTGATTAATAAATAACAAACCAAATGACTTTTTATCATAACTGTGTCATTTTTTGACCAATTTAAAATCCGATTGCATCATTTTATTCAGCGTAATACATCCTTTAAAATAATATGTCAGGGGGGATTAGATATAGGGTCATATTTGAATATTTGAAGTTGAGATGGGCCTGAGGTACCTTATATACTATTCTCCATAAAAAGGTAAAAATTTGAAACTAGACTAAAAAACAATTAAACGTGTATTTTTTTATTTTTGATAGCATCATTGCTTCAAGAGAAATTCAGTCGGTCCACCTAAAAAGGTCACTGTACATGAAACCAAGGAATGACAGACCTCGATAAAGTGGTACAGCAAGTCTCCGTCAGGCGATATCGTATTGCCGTATGTTTATCTTGGACATCAAAATTTCATAAATGACCCCAAAGTAAATTATTCCAGTGGGCTTAACAAGTTAACGTCGAACAATAACTCAAATCACAAAACAAAAAAATAGAAGCACATATTTTCTTCTTTTATTAAATTACTATGCAAGTGATACCGTTCATTCAGCATCTAGTTCCTTGCGTTTGTACATACATTGTACATTATACGAAAAAAAACACAAACGCGAGATCTCTACTTATGTACAATAAATAGCTTCTTTCCTCAAAAAATCGGACCGAAAGACTCACTTCCGTGCTCAAGCAAAATACTTCTATCGCCTAGCAAGCACTCTTATTCGCTCTCTGTACAACAAGCCAAACAAGGATTACTATTGTTTTGTTTTTTTTTGGCTGGGGCTTCCGACATCTAGGTCATTTCAGCCCCCAACTAAGTGTATATTCTATATTCTATACCCTCTTTCAAACACTACATTCATACAAATAAATACATTCATACACTTAAATACATCCATACAGTACAGTCATTCCGTTTGGTCGGTGGAGTACTTGATATTCCTCCACCGACCTATACTTAAACTAAACTAAATTGGGGTCGATGGAGTACTTTTATAAATATTCCGCCATCGACCCCGAACACACACTCATACGCTCTCAACGTTCGAGGGGCTATGATGAGGTTATATTTCACTTCACCCCTCGCCATTCACGCTAATACATTCATGCATTCAGACAAAACATACAGACACAACACATAATACATATTATATACAATAAAAAACCCCTATTTCCTCTAAAAAGCGGAACAGGGGACTCTGAAACTCTCTACAGTGTTCGAGAACTCTTCTTAAGTCCGGCGGCATGCCTACACGCTCTCTGTATGGACCCAAGGTATGACACGCCTCTATTATGTGGGACACATCGAGCAACCTTTCTCTGCATACGGGACACCTGCGCGGGCTTTGGCCCAAAAGCAGATGCCCATGTGTCAAGAAACGTGTTATTGTTTGGTATATACAGGGTGAATTGCTACTCGTGCTACAAACTTCTCCAGTAGATTCTTCACCCTAAAATGAACAAAAAAGTTCATATTGTCCATGGTCCGATTCTCAACCATTTCAGAGTAATTTCGCTTTTTATCGATTTTGAAAGATATCACGTCCTGGCGTCGGAAAATCGTGATATCTTTTAATCTAAA
>NW_019392712.1:1302120-1355637 GCF_000648675.2 Cimex lectularius
TTTTCCTTAATAAGTTGACATAACTGCAATTAACTTTATTGTTTAAATGTAAAATTTATTATTAAAAAATATGTAACGATTTATGAACCACTTTGTAAAAGGTTTTCGCCATTTTTCATAAAATCAAAGGACCTTGATGAATCTTTTAAAATGTAGGTTATTGAAAGTAATAAAAACTAATTTTTCCTTAATAAGTTGACATAACTGCAATTAACTTTATTGTTTAAATGTAAAATTTATTATTAAAAAATATATAACGTTTTATGAAACAATTTTTAAACGGTTTTCGCCATTTTCATGAAATACAAGGACTTTGATGAATCTTTTAAAATGTAGGTTATTGAAAGTAATGGAAATTAATTTTTCCTTAATAAGTTGACATAACTGCAATTAACTTTATTGTTTAAATGTAAAATTTATGATAAAAAATATACAACGTTTTATGGACCAATTTTTAAAAGGTTTTCGCCATTTCCATGAAATCAAAGGACCTTGATAAATCTTTTAAAATGTAGGTTATTGAAAGTAATGGAAATTAATTTTTCCTTAATAAGTTGACGCAACTGCAATTAACTGTATTGTTTAAATGTAAAATTTATTATTAAAAAATATGTAACGATTTATGAACCACTTTGTAAAAGGTTTTCGCCATTTTTCATAAAATCAAAGGACCTTGATGAATCTTTTAAAATGTAGGTTATTGAAAGTAATAAAAACTAATTTTTCCTTAATAAGTTGACATAACTGCAATTAACTTTATTGTTTAAATGTAAAATTTATTATTAAAAAATATATAACGTTTTATGAAACAATTTTTAAACGGTTTTCGCCATTTTCATGAAATACAAGGACTTTGATGAATCTTTTAAAATGTAGGTTATTGAAAGTAATGGAAATTAATTTTTCCTTAATAAGTTGACATAACTGCAATTAACTTTATTGTTTAAATGTAAAATTTATGATAAAAAATATATAACGTTTTATGGACCAATTTTTAAAAGGTTTTCGCCATTTCCATGAAATCAAAGGACCTTGATAAATCTTTTAAAATGTAGGTTATTGAAAGTAATATAAATTAATTTTTCCTTAATTAGTTGACATAACTGCAATTGTGTGTAGAATTTACGATAAAAATTTTTTTCGACGTTGAGTAGTTTACCAGAAAACCAGGGTGTACCCTTTACAGTAGTAAGTTGACACGTAGATCGTCGAGGGGAAGATTGAACCAGGGAGAGGTTCAGCCCTCGTATTCCAGGAGGTGTAAATAATTCCCTGCCATTTGTAACTCATCGTGTTGGTGGATCGGATCTTCCCGATCAGCAAGTCCGAGCTTAATTTCTCATTGTCTTCAGCGTTTTCGCCAGGATTAAATATACTGTAATTAATTCTAAATTCCAAAAGGCTGTTAATCAATGTACACCGACAATTCCATTATTCTTGTATCCGATACCGTTGTAGTATCTCTAAATCATTTCCACACATGCTGGCCGGAAACTGATATTTCATTAAAACCGATTTAAATCTAACTGGATCTATAGTAAATCTATAAATCTTAATCCGATTAGGGCGCGGGATGGGCTGTTTTCGGGACGAATATGTTGCATACATTGAAAACTCGTGTGACAGCAGCAACTCATGAACTCTGATATCATCAACTATTAAAACTTCACTCCTCCAAGTTATGTCCCGATGGAGCTTAGGCAAATTGCTGTGCTTTAATATGATTGATGTTTAGAAAATGTCAGATATCTTTTTAAATGATTAAACAGGCCATTCATATTATCTAAAAATTTCTTCCAGTTTATTTTCTTTGATGTGAATAAATAAATATATTCTATTAGAATACAAGTCGGCATGTCTCCTTGGCTACTTGTGTTAAGGTTGTTGCATAATGGAAGGGTTTCATCGTTAAAGTTTACTAAAAAAAAATAAATCATTATAAAAACTGTAACCGCATGGCCTGTGAACATTTTCGAGCATTACCATTGAAGGAGATTGAGATTAAGAAAAGATACCCATAAAAAAATTAATGTTTATAAAATTATATATGTATCTATTATATGTAAACCACTAGATATAAAGTCCCAGGGTATTCAAGAAGATTAAATACGTAATAAGTAATCAAGTTGAGTAAGGTTTGTTACATAAGGGGCACTCTATTTCCGCTTTACTATATCAGATTGATCCGATGGAAAAATTAGGGCTGGCGTAGGCTTCCCTTCGAGGGATTTAAAATTTAATTCCAATGCGATCTCAAGGCGGAATGTCTTTGGTGTTTGCCTTCGTCGGTGTGTCTGTATGTGTGTATGTTAAGAGTGGAAAGTCGTCTCAATCTTGTCTGCTCTCATGGGGCCTTTTTTACCGCGGATCCCAAAGAGACTTTCTCCTTTCCTTTTTATTTGTCTTCAATCGGAAGGATCCTTCCGGTTCTGATTATCACTCCCGTTCCTCCATCCTCCCCCAATTGTAAACGTCAACATCCCTCTATGTTTGACTCTTCCTACTTTACTATCACCGGGGATTCAATCCTCCTCTTTTTCTTTCCAACACAACTGGCGAAACCCCTTCCAAATTGACTGCCCGCGTTGAAAATCTCTACCCTTTCATTTTCCAAGCTTTTCTAAGACTTAAAATGTCAAAGCAAACTGAAGCACTATAACTTTTGGAGATTTAATCCAACTGAAATGATAATATAACTGTAATTGAAATTTTGCACTCAATTTGATAATTTTATGTGGATGTTTAAGGATAACGGTAATCTATTATGTAGTATAATTTACAAGTCTAAATATATATTAATAAGTAAGATTATTTATATTGTTATTAGTGATAAGTAGCATTTATTGATCAATTCTGGTCTGCTGTTTATCCATGTATACAGGGTATTCCGTGAAGACGTCAATTTTTCACAGTTATCCTACGTGTCAAATTGGACTAAAAAGTATCTTCAAAAGTCTGATTCTCAATTGTATTCGAGATATTTCAGTTTTCAGCTTACATCAACGTTTATTCGACAATCTATCTATCTCATAAACTGTGAAGTCTACTGTAAATTTTATTAAGTTAATTTAAAGTGCATTAGAGAAACCCTATGAGTTTCATTTGTTTTCCAAAGATGTAATAACTGCAATGGATATGGAGGTAAAAAACGAACAGTTATTTTAAATTAGTTAATCGATTAATTTGATTTTTTTACGAGGGGTTCCGAACACGAGAGGTCATATCTACTCTAATGGTGTCAGTTTTTTAAATATTTTTTTTGTTTTTATTAAAAAAAGCCCATTTGCAAGTATGTTCAGTGGCATTCGAACCCGGGACCTTTACTTTACAGTGATGAGTGCCGTGCCAACGCCTTGTTAGCTATAACCTACCTTGTCTATCTAAATAATTTATAAATTTCAAATAAATATTTATGATGCCGTGTTTTAATTTAAAATTTAAAAACTAAATAAAAGTTCATTGTCGATTTGAAAACGAGCGATGGATTTTTAGTTAACTTTAAGTTGTTATTTTTGTTACGTAGTGTCAAAATAACACGTTAAGTTGACCCATTTTGAAATCATTTTCGTCATAAAAAACACAATAATTTCTGTTTAAAGAGGGCCGGCGAATATAAATAATCCATACCACTACTACTAGAATCAGGGATCTTCAGGAAACTGCTAAGAAAATGTAGTTTACCTGTGAAAAAATTACCATGTGCTTGAGAATAGGTTTTATGATTCAAAAACAATACTGGTTAATTTTTTGTCTAGATTGAGTAGGTTTTGAGAAAAGAAGTTCACTCACTACTAACGCTTTATCATTGTTAGTGTTTGATATTTTTCAAATTACTTCAAAACTTCCACAGAAATGTCTGGCGTTTCACAATATATTGTTTGCACTTTGCATGGACACCACGCCAAATTTCAGTTTTAAATTCACAGTTAAACTAGAAAATTTCATTAATGTTTCACAGACACGAAGTGCACAGTATCAGAGCACAGCAGCCACGAGGGTTTGACTCTGGCCCAATTGATGGCCAACTAATGCTGGGGGGGTTTAGCATCTCATTTTTCACTGCTTATATCCATGACATGTAGTTTACGCGTATATACCATCTCTACTTATGGTATTTTCTAGTCTTTGGAACACCATTTATCTAATCTACGTTGTATTAAAAAAAATATTTTTAAAATAGTTGTTTGTTGTTTCACTCTGGCCAGATGGACCGTAATGCAGAGAGTCAACACCTCGAGTTCCTCCTGTCATTTCTGTTTATGATTTTCACGTGTCAATGAAAAAAAAGCAGAGTTGATGATGGATTTACTTGGTCTGTCTCCACTCGCGGGTTTTTTCAGTTATTCATGAATAATTGGATGAAAAATCATGAAACTAATTTGTCTTAGGGGACCGCGGTAGCCGAGTGGTTAGCATGAGAGACTCTCACGCCGCGGTCGTGGGTTCGATTCCCACCGTCGCCTCTGGCCCTTTTTTTCCGATAATCCCCAATTTGAACACACAAGAATTCGTACTATGGCTAATATGCAAGATAAAAGGGCCAATAAAAAAAAATTTGTCTTACCTACATTAAATATTTTTAAATTTCAAATAAATGTTTATGTTATTGTTTAAAACAAACTAAACTAAATTTTGTGTTTAATATAAAATAATGGCGAAGGATTTTTTGAGCCTGATGTGAATATAACCTGTTATAATTGAAATATCTAACGTTTCCCTGCAAAGATTTTGAAATGAGTGGTGATTAGTGACCGTTAATCGATATTTATTTAGATATCGTGAGATGCGGTCTGGTGTGATGTAGGTTTCAGAAAAATACGTAGATGATATATTGACAGCTGTTCCCACAGATCAAATTCAAACTACATTAGATACATTTAATAGCTTTCACCCACGCTTACAATTTACACATGAAATCGAAAACAACAACAAAATACCATTTTTAGATACACTCGTAATAAAACAACCAGATGGCACATTAATCACAGATTGGTATCAAAAACCAAGAAATACAGATCGCTGCCTCAACTTTACGTCTCACCATCTTCTTCATACAATAATAAACACGGCCAAAGGGTTACTTCACAGAATGATTACCCTAAGCCATGATCTTTCCACCAAAGAAACATAAAGATATACAAACAGATCCTCTATTACAATCTCTACCCTAAACACATAATTAACAGAATAATCAACAATTACAACTCAACACTAACACCATCCACTATTACTAATAATACTACAATGAATCTATCGAATACAAACAAACCAGCATACATTTCCATACCATTTATCCAAGGCCTATCATACAAATTATTTCTCTTGTCCGATAACTTAAAACAGCTTTCAAAAATTATAAAACAATTCAAACACTTTTTTTCCAAAATTAAAGATCCCACACCAATAACAAATAAATCTGACGTAATCTACAAGATCAACTGTATAAACTTTCCATGTTATGTTTACATCGGTCTTACATCCCAATATCTGGACAAGAGAGTAAAACAACATATCTATGATTGCAAAAAACCGAAGCAAAATCCTACAGCACTCGCTACCCACCATTTTGAACACCAACACAATTTCGACTTCAAAAATCCAAAAATATTACATACAGAACAAAACAAATATAAACGTAATTTCTTAGAAATGGTTTATATCAACAGAGATTGATCAATTACAGAACAGATACATGTAAACTCAGTCGCAGCTACGCCAACATCATTAATCAAATTCAATATAGATAACATACATATATCATTACTTTACACACATCAAATAATTTTCACATAGTCTAATTGTCCAACAATTTAGCTTTCCTTTTCCTATTTATCCCTTTCTATATACTCCTGAAAGGATAATCTGGCCGAACCATTACCAACACATTTTTTCCCTTCGTCGGCTCTTTTCACCTCAAAGAAGCCGACGCCTTATACAAAAATGTCTTTTCTTTACCGACTTCCTTCCCCACCCCTTCAAAATCCAACATATATAAACATAAAACAACAATATCTCACTGGCACTCTCA
Source organism: Cimex lectularius (assembly GCF_000648675.2). Lineage (NCBI taxonomy): Eukaryota > Metazoa > Arthropoda > Insecta > Hemiptera > Cimicidae > Cimex > Cimex lectularius. The sequence goes on from NW_019392712.1 coordinate 1,308,149, forward strand.
ACACGACAAGCAAGAATGGCACAATTACACAGAAGACAAACACTTTGAGTGAGTAGAAATACTTTGATTGAATATATAAAAAATATATTTTGCATTGTATAAATTCACTTTTCCACATCCAAAATGTAATTGTTATATGTAAACAATGTTTGTAAATCCCAGGCCCTGAAGATGATCTCAATAAAGATCGAAACGTTGGCACGATAAAGAAAATGTTTTTCTGAAACCTACATCACACCAGACCGCATCTCACGATTTCTAAATAAATTTTGAAATGAATTTCGCCAATTTTTGAAATAATAAAATAGGATGAATTTAATAAATCTACGTATGAAAATGGAAGTTACAATTAAAAAAATAAATAAAATGTTCGTTTTTATCTTTTCTAACAAATGAATAATAAATTAATTAACCATTATTAGTGCAATGTTTGAAAATAGGAGGTGAAGTATTATTTAAAACTCAGAGCAAAACTGCGATTTCAATCAAAACTGTTACGAACAGACCAGTAAATCTATGAAGGTAGATTGGTCTTCATTAGTTAAAATTAATTTTTTACTTCCATGTGGTCTAAAGATCCAAAAGGCGGATGGAATTTCCAAAAACGATATGCACGAATTAAAACTACATTATTTATGTTCTAACAATAACCAAAAGAAAATAATACAAAATTGGTCATTACCGATCATAGTCTGACTATACTCGCTGTGTTGGTAGGTCAGAAGCAAATGAAGGCCAAAAACCATGAACAGTTATTGAGAATCAAGTTAATTCATTTTTATTGGGTTTTCCTCCCTGTTTTCCTACTGGTTCGAACGATCTGGCTACATCTGTCAGTAATGACTTGATGTTTTTTGCAGATGATGCAGCAGACATTAAATCTTATATCGATCATGAAGCTCGACAGGCTATACGCGACACACAGACCGTTAGCAATACGCATCGTAGCAGGTGTTGAGTTAAATAAACCTTGCAAAACCTTATTCGGTAAATATTGAATTTTAACTATTTATTCTCTGTACTGTTAAAGCTTGGCGTAGATCTAAAATTATCGATTCTTGAAACTAATATGTACAAAGCATGAGTACTATCTGAGAGACATTGACAAGATATGTTCCAAATTTGAAAAAAAAAACTGCCAAAAACAATGACGTTCCTGCTTTATAATTAGTTGCTTTATAATTTATTTCCAAAAGAACTAAAGACGTTAACTCATGAAAACCTGTTCATAAAATTAAAAGAGCTTCTTGAAGAAAAAACACTTTAGTGTAGAAGATCATAAAATTTGTTTTTCCTAAATCTGTCGGTTTCCTTATCTATATGTATTTCTTTAATGTATATTATTTTTTATTATTTATTGAATCTGGCATTTGTATAACTTAAATTGTTCAAGACAAATAAAAAATCTCTATATATCTATATATCTTGTTTTTTCTTCTGTTTTTTATACGTGAACATTTCTTTACCTGCCTTATTATTTGAAAGTGTTATTGTTACATGGTTTTATACGTTACGGCAACGCTGTGCCATTTGCCAGACATATATTTTATTTCAGGAAAGAGATTTAATCTTTTTTTTAGTTTTAGGGCCGGCAAACTACATCGGTTCTTTTTCTTAACAGATATTTTTTATATTTTTCTCGTTTTAAACTGACTAATTCCTTTTCACTCCATACTCCAGCCACGTTATGACGTTTTTTGATATAACTTTCCTTTATTGTATGAAATTTCTTTTCTTTTCTTTTTCTTTTAATGCCAGTCACGTCAATTGTGACTAAAATAACACAAATAAGAAAGAAAGAAACACAGAAACAAGATGTAAACATGTTAGTTTGGTTAGCATTCACACTATCCAGAGTACTTGATATTCCTCGGGTTAATTGGGGATAAGCCCATCCATTCACGTTAATAAATTACATTCCCACAACAGACTTGATTTTTATTACCCAAGCGTACTCGTCATTCCTCGGGTTTTTATTTTTCTTTCTAAAACGTTTAATAAATTTCTGTAATTAATTTATTTATAATATTTGCCTTAACACTGCAAAAATAGTAAAATATTATTTCAAAGAAATGTTGAAAAAACTTAATTTTACAGTAAAATTGCGAATCGCCATCATAAATTTTTGCAAAGTGTTTCTACAGTGTTACTGTAAATATTATTTATACATTAATTATAAAATGTATTAAATAATTTAAAATTAATAATACCAATTTACACTTTTCCGTTAATAAAAAAATTAAATTGAAAATGGCACAGGATCTCTGAAATGTCTCAAAATATTTTTTTTTATCTATCAGATATCTAAATTTATCTTATTTTTCGGAATTGTTTTGCCTTTTTATGATTAAACCAAACATCGCGAAAACAAAAATTTATTCTTGGCTTAACGACAATGGTGAAGATTTTTCTAAATTTTTCTTAGCAGAATCTAACGTTTTTCCGTTGTGTATTTCATTGGTGATCACCACCACCCCGATCCCGCAGAACCGGTCGATTCTCATGTTTTGAAACCCCCAGCAGACACGATAAAAGGGAGAATTGATCTTCAAGGGCCCCAGGGCGTCTGGCGCCGAGGGGACATTGCCAAAAAAAAACCAGGATGTGTCCTAGCGGCGCCAACTCTGCTACGGATCATCATTTATGTTTCCGTCCCACCCCTTCCAACTAACATCCCTAAATGGGTATCGACTATATTGACTAGGTTTTATGAACAAACGAATCAAAACAAGAACAATTTTTTAAATAAAATTCTGACAGAAATCAAATATTTCAATGTTTGTTTTTTAGACGAGCAATCAACGAGCTGCATCCCAGAAGAATGTTAGAATATAGTTTAAAATTAGGAACTATATGAAATGGCCTAAACGTGGTCTATTTCTTGAAAAATAATGCGTCTTTTCTTTCAAAAATCATAAAAAGAGTGACTGAAACTATTGCACCGATCCACAGGAATCTTCTTTGTTTGTTGTGTTTCAGGATTTTAAAACCCTATAAACTATATACATATAATGAAAAAATCTGGGTATGTAAATAAATCAAAACGGGAGATATAAAAAAAAACTTTTGAAGAGTTTTATCTATTTTATTTTTTTAATTTTTTTATTTTAACGAGGGTTCGCAACAGCAGAGGTCATATAAACCCTCAGGGTGCCGGTGTTTTTGAAAAAAAGCCCATTTGTAAGTATGTCGGGTTCGAATGCAGGGCCGCTGGATTCGAACCCGGGACCTTTACCTTACAGTGATGAGCGCCGTGTCAACGACTAAACCATGCACCGACGCCCACTATATATTTTATTCTAATCTCACTTATAACAATTTAAAATATAAACTGTGTTTGCGTAGACATGACAAAATAAAACGCTACAAAAACGGACACAAGAAAAAACATAAGCCATAAGAGCAGTAAAATATCACAGGGAAAGAAGTTAAGAATACATTCTTCAAGAATCTTCCATATGTTCAATTTTTTACCACTGTCTTTAACTGACTACTTTGTATTACTTTCATTATTTTATAAATGGAAATTTGAAATTTTAATGAGTTCATTTTATCCATTATTTTTCTCACTTATGATGATTTAAAATCTAAACCTTGTTGGCACAGACGTTCCGGCGATTGTAATAATTACATTTAAATTTGGATTAAGTTCAAAAGTGTTATGAATTTTTACGTCCAGACAGGGAAGAGAAGAAAAATTTCTCCCGGATGATTCCAAAAACGAATATTGTTTTCAAATTAATATATTTTACTAGTAAATCTTGCCTATCGAACGAATTTGTCACAAGCCCAATTGATGGAAATGCATGAAGTCAGCGTTTCACTTTACTGTACTTATATCGTTGACATCCTGCCATGTGTGTTAATGGCTTATGTCTTGTCAATGGATCATCACTTATCTAATATTATCCTGACGACCTATATTATTTTTATGTTTCCAATAAATGTTTGCATTGTACTAAAACAAACACACAATTTTAAAAAAGAGGTCATGTTGACATAAAAATAATGCCAAAATATTTTAGAATTTTATTTTTTAGAGTTTTTTTTGTGTATTCTGTATTATTTATTTTTAATGGGAGTTCAAAAATCTAAAGATTTTCTTTCAGCCTGATTTTCTCACTTATAGTGATTTAAAATCTAAACCTTATAACAGACTTAGCGAAGAAACGTGCAGCTTTTCGGCGATTGTAATAAATAAATTTAAATTTGGATTAAGTTCAGACATGTTATAAATTGTTATGTCTGGACAGAGAAAGGAAGAAAAATCCCCCCTCCTCCGACTGTACAAAAATGTTTGTGTTTTGTTTGCATTAATTGTCTATAATAATTATTTGTATTTAGGGGCTATAAAATTGCTTAAAAACAAATCTGAATTGATTTTTCTAAAAATTATTTTTATGTCTACTTTAGAAAACCCGTATTATTGGATTTATGAAAAAGAGTTCATATCTAATTTCATGCAATACGATCCTTCATAGGATTTTCTTATGGTACAGAAAAATTATAGCGATTGATATACATATATAATAATATTGAAACTCTTGTAAAATAAAAGCAGAAAACTACACTAAATGGAAGTATTTAATTTTTTTTTCTTGGTTCCTAGGGTGCATTAAATTAAGAACGTTAGGACATGTATATATTATTTTCGACCTACTACCCCCTCCCACCAAAAAAAATTTTATTATAATTTCTTCAATCAAATCAAATTCTCCACTTTATACATTTCTCGCAAAGTGGATCAATAGGAAGACAAACCTGCAAAGAAAATATTGCTACATGCACTAAACATTTCTACCAATAAGGTATATTTGATCAAAACAAAAATAATCATTTTAATTAATTATACTTTTTATCTAAGGTTTTTTTGTTTTATTTTTTTAAACCGTCTATGTGCACAAGTCTCTCCATAAACAGAGGTTCATACTCCATATTACTTCTTCCCAACTCAGCGTTCTTTCAACCTCACAACGACCCGCGATATCTTTTAGATTTCATTGTCGCGGCTCATTTTAGGTTATTTTTCTTGTATGTAAGTAAATTTCGTACATATACAAATTGAAGGATTACCTACAACAAACAAAAGAACTATATATACAGAATTGCCCCAGTTTCCTCCAGAAATCGGAATCCCAAAATTCCTCTTCCGTTCTCGAGCAAAATTTTTTTATCGGGCGGCATTCCTATTCGCTTCCTATATGGACCCAAAGAATGACATCCTTTAATTCTGGGGGACACATTGAGCAATCTTTATCTTCATGCTGGGCACATACGCAGGCTTTGTCCCAAAAGTAACGGTTCGTGTAGCAACCGCGTATAGCCAATTTTGAGTCGGGTAAGGATGATACTTCTTCTGCTGTTTAGGGTCCACTAATCGTGGTTTTTTTTCATTTTATTTAATTGCAGTGCATGCAATTTGTGCTCTTTAATAATTTTAGTCGTTTTTAATATTGTCTTTGGAACCTCTTCCACTTCATTACTGATCTTATATGAAATGTTACATCCTATTTTTATCCTCCATAGTTCCTTCTTTAGGAAACATATGATTTTAAGACTCATTAACTTGACGACGTTGTTGGTTCATTTTATTTCTAACTACAACAATTACTCCAATTTGAAATATTGCTGGGGATATAAAATTTGCTAAAATTATGCAACAATTGGTAGACTTAATAATCGTTAACTGTAAGCCAATAAGTTTAAAAAAACTTGTATGTACATAATAATCCACAAAAAACTAAATTGTGTAATTTTTATATATTATAATACTGTATTTTAAATTTTGTTAGAGTGAGAATTACGTAAATCGTTTTACATTTTAGCATAACAACAACGATTTATTTCTGTATAGGCAAACAGTGAATACAGATTAACATGCACAGCTATTTACGAAATACAATTTTTGTGTTAGATACTTAACAGTAAAAGATGTTATTTAACGAATAGAAAGAAGTCCTTATCAGTGTCACAGTCTTGGGTAGGGTGGCAGTTCGGTGAAAAAAGGGAAAACTTTCAATGCCCGCTTGTGTCAGAAAACCTTCATTCAAGTCACTTTCGCCACCCCACACTGCCCTGGCCCGCCTTCCAACGGAATTACGGTAACGATTAAAAAAAAACACTATCCTTTAGAAGAGATGTTTTATAGTCACATAAAAATGATAAACGAAATTATATTTACAATACAACATTGTAGTTTATATCATACACACACGTATACCATCATACCACCATTTAAAGGTGGTAGGAACTTTTCCCAAACTTAAACAGAATCCCGAATAAAAGGAAATCGTACAGATTCATCAATGAAAATGACGAAAAGCCTAAACACGTTTTAAACTCAAATATCGAATCCATGGAAACGCTTCAATTTTTAGCGATAATTATTTTACCGTAAAACTTATTTCTACGAGCTAAAATTCATATCGTCCTATTACAATATAAACAAACGCAATTTAAAGCCGAAGTCACTCTTGGGCTGAGAACTAAACCCACTTTGAGGTGACTCCACGTTATCGAAAAGTGGCTTGACGCCTTGTTATCTTTCTGCTTCTTTTTCCATGATAATACATATAGATAAAAATAACTATTAGCTAAGTGGCAGGAATAGGCGCATTGCAAAGGAACGCCACACCTGGTATACACGCATTGTTTTGTTTTTTCATCAAAGAACGACGACTGGGAGGGTGAAAAATGAGGTGTTATGAAGGAAAGAGGCGCAATCCCAGATTTCCAACGAATTAATCGTGCCGTTTTACATTTTTTTAATAGTTACTGAGACCAATGGAGAAAAAAATTTTTAAGAGAATTTAAATACTTTAGCCATGGGGTTCTGTTTTCCTTGTGTGTGTATTTGAACTTTAATATAAATTCTTTTTTTCCATGGATATGAGAAAATAATGTGCACAATCGTGTTAAATAAGATTAGATATTTTGAAAATTATAAAAGCCATAATACGTTACCAACAATAAGAAACAAAAATTATTTTTTGAAAAAGAAATATTCGGATTCTAGTTGACGTTGATCGACCTACGTAGTTTAAACTGATGTTGTATTGGATCTTCTTGAGGTCATTTTACAGGTGAATAAAAAACATCATTGATTGGGTTTCACCAAGCTTTCGGCGATTGTTCCGCCATCTTCAGGGCCTAATTTATTAAAAACAAAATTTACATGAACAGAGTTACATAACACACTTATATAAATACATTACAAAATACAATTACGTACTTAACCCAGTGTTAGGAAAATTAAATTTATTCCACATGTTTGTTGTTTTTTTGAAGTGAAGGTGAAAATGAATCTATATACTAAAAACAAAAAACAGTCTTGCTTAACGTCTAGTGACACTCATCGGTCCATCCTTTGGTTTCATTTTTTCATCAGTTAACACTCAATCTCAGGTACATGTATTTCTTTATCACAGATACGTTATATATATATATACACAACTTTTTAACTGTTTTTTAACTTAAAATTATAATTTAACTAGCTACAACTATGTACAAGGATTCGAAGAAAATTGAGACACCCTTCGGACGATTATAACACGGTAAGGGACCCATCCCTGTTATCAATCCCGGTGTGAGTAGACACACCGACGTCACTTTGCGCTTTATTTCGATTCATGAACAGTTGCAGGATTCCCGAATATGCCATGATGGAGCCCAGTCGATCCATTTGTAAATTATAAGTGTTTTCCCTAACATGAACAAAGACTTTTTCGAAAAGTAGTCGTCTCTTCAGGTTCAACGCTCTGCCCAGGATCCCAGGGGAGTCCAACCTGAAGAGGTGACCACTTTCCGTCGCATATGTAGCCAATCCCGTGGTTTTCTTTCTATTTATACATTCCAGTCTATGTTGGTTCATTCTTATTTCTACTTTTTGTTTTGTTTGCCCAACATATTGGATATGGCAACCCGCACATGACACCTTGTAAATCACACTCGACTGTGAGCTTATTGGATCCTTCGCCTTTAGGTTTGAATGCAAACATCTAAGGTTATTTTTAAATTTATACGTGATACCAATTTCCCCCATCTTATCTTTAAACAATTTCTTGATTCTCGGGGATACTTTAGGAACATATGTGATTGATCTAAATGAAATTGGTTTATCACTCCCCTCCATCATGACATTGGGGGTAATGTTATCCATTAGAGCAGTATTCTGAACATATTTTTCTTTAAACTCATTTATGAGCTTATTTGCCAGTGCCACCGGGTAGTGGTTTGTTTTTAGCATTTTGTGGACCTTGGTTACATTTTGTTCCAGATATTTTGAGTCGCTCAAGCCCAAGGCTCGGTTGATCAAACCTCTGGCACAGTTCACCTTTAGAGCGAAAGAATGGGAAGAGTTGAAATCCAGGAACCTATCATTGCTAGTGGGCTTTCTGTACCAATTGGTCGTTAATCTGTAATCACTTCTTTCAATGACCAAACCCAAGTATGGAAGTTTACCATTGCTTTCCTCCTCCACTGTAAACTTTAGGGCGCCATGGTAGGAGTTTATCAGTCTAAGCATTTCTTGAAGATAAACTCTTGGTATAATGCTTAAAAGGTCATCGACATATTTTAATAATAATTTAATTTCAAACGGCAACTGTAACAGAACCCCCTCCAAAAGGTCGGTCATAACCAGGTCGGCCAGGACAGGAGACAACCCTGCACCCATGGTTACACCATCCTTTGTAAATCTCATCCTCAAATTTAAGGTATCCATTCATTGCTGTAAATTCCAAAGTTTCCATAAACATTTCTATGGAAAGGTCCGGATAGTGCTCCATGATCTCAACCCATCTCTTTTGAACCGTGTAACTTACCAATTCCAATGGCACTGACGTAAACAATGATTGTACATCAAAAGAGACTATAATTTCATCATCATTTATGTCCAGATTGTGAATTCTTTCTCTAACTTGATACGAGTTTTTAACATTAAACTTATTGTTAACAATAAGTACAGAGAGAACATCATGTACCCATCAAGACAGTTTATAGTTTGGAGATTGCACACACGAGACTATAGGGCGTAGAGGCACATTAGGTTTATGGATCTTGGGAAGTCCATATATGGGGACCGCGGTAGCCGAGTGGTTAGCATGAGAGACTCTCACGCCGCGATCGTGGGTTCGATTCCCACCGTCGCCTCTGGCCCTTTTTTCACAATAACCCCCCCAAATTTGAACACACATATATGAATTGTCACATGGCTAATATGCATAGTTCATAACGCAAAAAAAAAAAAAAAAAAAAAAAAAATCCATATATCTTCGGGGGGATGGCTGTGTAGGTTTTTAGGCTAGACCCATTAGTCTTTGACATAAGATCTGCATTTACTAGTTTATCTATCAATTTGTTGTTGGTAGTTTGAAGTTTGGGAGTGGGGTCATTCACTATAACTTCATATTTGTTTTTTATCATCCAGTATTTCCCTCATTTTCTGCCTATATTGTTCCCTTGTCATTAACACGTTTGCATTCCCTTTATCCGCCCTGGTTAAGATTATTTCTGGATTCCCTAAAAAATTTTTCTTAAAGTTGTTTTAAAAAATTTAAAAAAAAGGAACATTCGCCGAAAGCTTGGTGAAACCCAATTAGTGATGCTCTTTATTCACCTGTAAAATGACCTCAACAAGATCCAATACAACATCAGAAATATTCGAATTCGTTTTAAGGACCATTTAAAGCTCTGAAATATTAATTTTGAAATATTTGATAAAAAATATAGATATTTGAGCTGGATCAGTTAGACTAATTTTCTTCCCCGTGATGTTGTGATGCATTCCACTTACAAATTCAAATTACGCCTGGAACCTTACGATCGCAATCCGACGCGTTGAAAATCAACGAGCAATAAAGAATATGATAAAGAAAAGGTTGCAGCGTCGGAGGACTGTGCGGTCCGAGAAGCTGTTGGGCGTCAATACCGCGATTCGTAAGTGGCACCCGGAGATTCTAACCCGCAGAAGAAAAATCATCGTAATCCGACTCAGAATTGGCCATACACGGTTGCTACACGAACACTTACTTTTGGGACAAAGCACCGCGAATGTCTCCGCCGGAATGCAAAGAAAGTTTGTTCAATGTGTGAAGGGTGTCAGTTAGTTAGTTATAGTTTATTTAATACATAACATACATTGTACAAGTAAATGCAAGAGAAAATGGCTAGGGCCGTAACACTTCCTAGTGGCAGAGGACTTTGAATATAGTCACAAGAATAACTAATTTAGGCTAAATAAATAAATACAAATTGGAAAAAAAATATTTAGAAAAAACCACTTGCAATAAAATAAAAATAAATATTTTTGCAACACAAGGCGGCTAACTAGATATTATTAAATTTCTAAGCTATATACTCATTTACTTTAATATCTAGACAAATACGTAAATATACTTGTATATATATTTAATAAATAATTTAGTAAATAAATAGGTAAGTGTTTTAATAACTATAGGTATAAATAAATACAGCATTCTTATATTAAAATGAGATTGATTTGTCTGAGTTTCCAAATTTTGGAGAAGTTATAATTTACTACGTTTTTTATTATCATTTGTACTCCCAGCACTTATCCTTAATGTATGGGATGTTTAAAATTGGATGCATATAGTTTATACGAGTGGTCCTTGTAGGTGATGTTATTACTCTTAAAAATTGTACTGGTGTACTTGTAATTGGTGTTAATTGTACAACTCCATACTTCAGTTCGCTGAAGCGTATAACAGCATGGGTCTGACTATTATTTTATAAATAACTAACTTATGTTTGAGCCCCATCCCAGATTCTCTACAAAAAAGAGGAAATATTGTCATCTGGTAAACTTCCCTTTTTCCCCCATTCTACGAGTGTTGATACGATATAAAGTTAAGATTATTATCGAGGTGTAAACCAAGGTATTGAACACTATTATTCCAGGTACTATTTGAGTCACCAATTCTTACAGTTTCCCTGAATTTAGGATAGAGTTTGTGAAATGTTTTGCCTCAGTTTTTGTAGTGTTTAGCCTGAGATTCGATTTATGACAAAACTTAACGATCCTATGGAGGTTACGACTCAGTTTATAATTAATACCACCCACTCTCCACGATAATGCTATATCGTCAGCATAGTAATTTCACAGTCAAGTCTAGGGAATGCATTTATAAATATGTGGAACAAGGTTGGCCATAGAACTGAACCTCGTGGGACCCCCAGCATCAGTATTATACAGTGACGAGACAAGTTCATTTGAGGTTAGTCTAAATGTTCTGTTTTGTATGTAGCTATTACCTTAACAAAGTAGCTTGGGAAATTGCATTTTATGAGTCTATAAACATACAACTGTTGTGCCAAACTGTATCGAATGCATCCATGTCATCTCCATGCCAAGCAAAATTATCCTCGTGTTCTTTTTTAAATAAAAATTTTGTGTCATGTAGTCGACAACTGTGCATATTTGAGAGGTTGTGCTTAATCCGGGACGGAACCCATGCTGGTACTCAGAAATTATATTGCTAGAAAATAGATGACGGTTTATACCAATCAGCAATAATTTTTTATTAGGAAGTCTGATAGATCTATAGCTAGCAGGATTATATAGTAGCATTACTGTTATATAAATAATTAATATATATACCCTTGCAGGTGGAAAAATGACCGAGAAGAAGCAATTAATTAAAAAGATAAGTAAGAAAAACTAGTCATTTCCTAGGTGTAATGCATTACATTTAAAGTTAAGTCAAATCCAGATTTTCTATTTTACGAGAACTTATTATTGAATTTATAGTAGTACGGAATTTCGGTCCTTGATTTGTAGTGAGACGGTGAACTGCGGTGAAATATTCTCCCACTGTTGCAACTTTTTCTGTCTCATTTTTGCGTGTGGTACCATCAAATACGAATGAATGAATAAACATTTATTAAAAACGTACTTATACATTGTGTTACATAATATTCATTAAGCAGGGGAAGTGGCGGGGCACTTTTACGTCCTATTTCAAACCTTTTTCCTATCAACGCACCTAGTCCTAGTTTGTTATTATTTTTAATTAATCAAACAAGAAAATAGTGGGAAAAATCTTCTTAAAAAACCCACTAGGCATCAAATNAATATTATATCTATTTATTTTAATTTATCACGTGTGGGAGGGTAACAACAAACACGATAACGAATCCCCTTTTAGGTGAATTAGGTGAATCGGAAGGCAACAGTTGTTTAGTTGAGGCATAAGAAGACTCAGAAAAGAATATACACATAAGATAGATAAGAAGAAAATGCGAGAAGGTTTATATGTGAGGCGCCGGCGATGACCCAGGAAGTTAGCCGGGGGAAAAAAATAAAACAAGAACAATGCTACACGGGTAATTGAATTATCACAAATTGTCTTATAGTATCACAGCTCTAGAGAAAACAATAAATATATCACAGATCCTAAATTTATGTATTCCTAATCCTTCTATGTTTCCATGGAAAGTTTTGGAATCATACACTCCTATATCGCTACAAGTAGTGTTCTTGCTGGAGGAGAGACCCATAAAGAAATTCCTGGACAGACGTTTTAATTCGGAATTAATATACACCACTCCCGCTTTTTCATGGAGGAGGCCAATTCTGGTGTATCGAGGTAGTGAGGTTATAAACCTTAGAAATTTATTTTGAACCACTTGCGGTTTTTTGATGTTCGATTCGCACGTGTAACTCCATGCTGGGCAAGCATACAGCAGCATAGGTTTAATAGCTACTTTATATATAATTAGTTTATTTTCAAAGCTCATTCCACTCTCACGGGCCATCAGCGGAAATAAGGCTTTTATAGCTATTTTACCTTTCGTTACTATATTGCTTATATGCCGAGAGAAGTTAAGTTTTCGGTCCAGAGTCAGACCCAAGTACTTTACCCCCTCACGCTATTCTATTTTGTGTCCGTGAATGGAAATGATTTCCTTGAATATTGGGCGTCGTTTTGTGAAAAATACGGCCTCAGATTTCGGGACATTAATTCTGAGTTTCCAGCGGTGACAAAACCTGCAAATCCTGGTGATGCTGTCACCATGTCATCCGCATAAAGCGCAATTTTGCAATTTCTTAGTGAGGGGAGTGGATTTATAAAAAGGAGGAACAAGCATGGCCCTAGGATTGAACCTTGGGGAACTCCGGCGGCAATTGGGAAAGGTCTGGAAGTTTCATTGTTTAGGGAAATACGGAAACAACGGTTTTTTAAGTAGGCCATGACAACTTTTTTAAGATATCCAGGGAAATTCATTTCAATGAGCCTGTAACCATCAAATACAATTTGCATTTCATGGCCCTCTTTTTTATTTTTGAAAGTTTTAACCACTTTCCATAGTGAATTGTGATTAGTTTAACGGATTTCAAATAGCTATTCTACTTTTTGTTTCTCCATATTAGGTCTTTAATACTTCGTTGAAGGCTGTTAACTATCTGCTAATTGCGGGGTGTCCAGTTACTCAGTTTATAATTAATACCACCCACTCTACACGATAATGCTACATCGTCAGCTATTTCACAACCAAGTTTAGGGAGTGCGTATATAAATCGGTGGAAAGGGTGTCAAGTGTTTGGATGGGGCCTTCACATGTTTTGAAACTGATCAGACCCCTGGTATTTTATAAGTGTTTTTTTCGATTATGTTAGTTTTGGGAATAGCAAAGTTTGCGGCATCTTGTAAATTTTAGTAAAGAAGGTAATCTCCGATTCAAGGTTTTCGATAGTGTAAGTAAGACCAACTGATAGTTCATTAATTTCTAAAAGAGACCAATCAGCTTTGAAAAAATTATAACGTATTTTTCTTTTGTCGACCGGAGTATATTTCCGAATTTTTAGTATGATGATTTATGATCAGAACTAAGTATGTCCACGCAGGAAAATATTGTTTCGGTGTTTTTTTAATAAGAGAAGGTCAATTGTGCTAGGGATTCTGAGGTAGCCAAGGAAATAAGTACGCGATCCACGAGAAGCAAGTTCTACTTTATTGTTTTTGCGGAAATCATGAAGAATATAACCAATTGTATTGCTAGTTTTATTATTCCAAGAAATATGCTTGGAATTTAGATCTCCCATGACTATGACAGAGCTGTGTGCATTAAAAACCGAGGATAAATCATGCTCAAGTATTTTTTTAAATTTTTACATTAAAACAGATTTGTTACTTGAGTGAAGCTTAACAGCAGTGTGTTCAAGTGAGCTACATTTCGGGAGGGTGAAAAGTTCGTGGTTTAGGCCCTCACGTATTGCCAGAGCCACACAGTCACCACTTCTATTTCGATCGTTACGATAAACCTTATAGTTCGGTATCTTGAGATCAATATTCGGCGTAATTTTCGTTTCAACCAGACTACAGACATTAACTTTTAATTCCACCGGGATTTCAGTTAGTTCATAAACCTTTGTCACCATGGAGTTACCATTCCACACCATGAAAATACATGTAAGAATACTCATTATTCCAAGAGAGAGAAAAGTGCTTCTGCCACAGAAACAATATTTGAGATAGTATCGGGTGCATGTTTCATATAATGACACAAATGCGGGCAATAAAATAATGCTAGCATTCCAATGCCTCAGATGTTTTTGTAATATCACAAAAATGGTGATAACTTTGAAACCATAGAAATGATAAATGGTGGAGTGAGTGTGGTGTTCAATCCTTTTTTTAAAAAGATAGTTCCTACTCACAGTGTTTTTTTTTTACCAGTATATACTTAATATTATTAAATTACTATAAAAATAATAACAATTAAAATAAATTAGTTTAATTATTTGGATGTTTGATATTATTTATGTACATATTTAAAATGGGAGGTAGATCAAAATCTGTTATATTATTAATGCATTTATCACCATGTTCAATTTTACATTTTTTAATTTCAAATTTCTCAAATCAATCTAGTTCTTTCCCTTTGTTGAAACTATGTAACACTCTTTTATTTAGATTTGAATTGAAATTATGTTTTGTTTCTTTTAGATGGTCCTTAAATTGCGAAAATTTGCTCGATTTAGGCAAGTGTTCTTTTACTCTTGTTTTTATTTCTCTATAAAAACTTACTGTGAGTTGTAGAGTAACAAAAAACTGATATTTTATAACTATTTATACAATTTATAACTATCTAAATGATTATGAACCCTATGTCTCTGTAGATCCCCTGAAGAAGGTAATAAAACTTGTCGAAAGCTTGGGCGTTGATATAATAACATTGTATGTTTGAAGACCACAACCCGAATCCAATCAACATCATAAAATAAAACGTTTAAGGAATTTTAATATTATTTTATTAATTTCATTCTTATTTTTCCAACTTATAATGATTGAACTTACAATTTTTCTTGGCATAAGCTTTACGAAAAATTATTCAGCTTTCCGACGATTGCGATTACGTTAAATTTGGATAAAATCTAGATGTCCAAGGAATGGTCACCCATGGTCAGCGAAGCAGGTCACATGTTTGCTTTCGAGATTTCTACAATCCGAGGCTCTTTTGTGCACCCGACGTTTTACATTATTAGAGTTGCTTTAAACGAGATCAGTTTTGGGATGTTGAAAAATCCGTGTTCCGACGAGATAGGAGCAAATTTATTTGACTTACTTAGATGGTAAGTAGTCGAGGTTGAGAGAAATATTTTTCGTTTTTGAATTTATGACTCTCCACTACAACAAAGGTGTTTTTGGAATCTTCGGATATGTTGTTGTTGCCTCTTTCTGGGATGTCAACGGCTAGTTGTGTTTGGATGGGTTGTTTACCGATTCCATGGTGGAGCCGAGATCCCGTCGGCAAAGTTCTTGAACGAGCGTCGGATTGTAGAAATCTCGAAAACAAACACAGTTTAAACAAGGTCAAATACAAATTGGCGATAGCATAGGACTCGTACCGATGTGACCTGTTCCGCTGCCCATGGCCGACTGGATGAAGGATGTGACTTGGACCTCTGGATTTTATCCCTATTTAACGTTCTTGCAATCGTCGGATAGCTCAATAATTTTTCGTAAAACCTATGCCAACAAAAATTGGAAGTCTGTCGATTTAAACATAAACATTGTAGAGTTTTGGCAATAAAGTTTCTTTTAAAAAAAGTCTTCTTCGAGCGATTACATAACTTAGATGTCACTTTGTTTCTAATAAATAGACAAGGCAGAGCAACTTCGGTACATCCTTCCATTAATATTTTCCCCAACAGTAAGAATAAAGAATGTTCAGGGATAAGGCAAATTTGAAAGAATGAAAAGCACTAGGTTTCTTCCTCATGGTTTTGAGGAATATATCGCCTTCATCAGGAATTTGAAAGTATTTTCAGTGATTTCCGTTTCAGTTCCAGAGTCCTAATGACGGGGGCTCGACAAAAGAACTGTGTTTTTTCACATTTACCTTATCCCTTACCTTTTTTTGTATATAATTATTATATTAACTCTAGTATCAATCATATCAAAGTAAGAATAATTGTAAAACTGGTATTAAAACAGAACCATTATAAATCGTGAAATTTCTCCATATTATCTTACGTAGATTTATAAAAACTCTAAAAATACAGTAAATTATAAAAAAATACTTTTTATACAAATAAGCCTATTTTATAAGGAAATGAAATTATAAGGGTGCATCGTAATAACCCGTAAACGCGATAAGACTGACACGCAATCTACTGTAATTTGTATATCTTGCCATATGCCAATCTCTCTCTAACGTGCAAATTGTTCGTCCGTAACCTGTGGCATTTCTCCGGATGGGACTTTGTAGTTTGAAGTGTTAATTACTATCTACGTATATGAGTTCCTTAACTCATCACAGCCGAATGTCCCATTCGGCAACCATAACACGAGGTTATGTTATGTAGCGATCAACCCTCTTGTGCTAGACAAACAGGGTTCATGATTAATATTACAACTACGTGTTTATCTTAGGTAATTGAAATATTCAACAAACTTCCCTGTTTTAAATGAGCAATTATGTAGAGACGTTTAGAACAATATATTGCATTTCCTATTCCATCGATAAAGTGTAAAATGACAGTTTATTTGTACTTTCGTACCTTATTTATTTTTATGAAAAAATGGGACAATACTTTTTAAAGATTAAGGTGAACCAGTATTTGATCATTTCTTCCAAAATGCCGGACAATTTAAATTATTCAAAATTCATCTTAACGTTTTATGAAACTGTAAAACAACTTTTGATTAAAAAAAATTACTAGCGTACCTCTGGCTTTTCTCAAAAACTACTCAGTCTAGAAAAAATTTCAATAGTTTTCGTTGGTTTTTAGTGTAGGCTCACTATCAAAATTCCATTATTCACAGTTTGCTAGTTTTTCATACTGCACACCGTCAAGAAAAGTGACACAACTCAACAGAAGATAATTTTAAAGGAGAGATAAACGGAAGTTTACTTTTTATGACTTATGTATTAAGTGCACGCTATTACAGTTGTTGGCCATAAAAACTCATGATCCATCAATATTGACTTTCGTTTCCCCAAGACTTAAGCGAAAACATAAAACTTTACAAATCCAGCTGCACTACCCCTAAAAACTACCCCTGTTTGAGTTTTGACACTTTTCTTGTGTCTATTGGCTTTCAGTACTTTAAGTTAGTTTGTTCGCTCTAATGTTAATAGTGGTACCGAATAGGATTTGAGTGTTTGGGTTTATATCGGAATATAGAGTACCTTACAGACCCACAAAACTAGATCGTTCTTTTATTGTCCTGAATGATCGGTTGAGTGAGTGTGTGTATGTGTGCGTGGTTTGTGTCAGAATATGCAGCTTCCTTTAGACCCACAAAACTAGAACAGTTATTTTATCGTCCTGAATGAATGTATTTGTTAGCGTAAGTGATAGAGTTTGCGGGTTTTTATCGGAATATAGACCACCCAACATCCCCACCAAATTAGGTTAGTTATTTTATTATTTTATCAACCTGAAAGTTTGTTTTTATTAGTGCGCATGAGTCAATTAGCTCTTTAAGGTAATTGCGTTTATAGTGTTAGGGGGAGGCAGTGGCATAATTTAAACTACCCCAGTCACTCCCCAACTTTTATCTTTACATGTTGTGTAATGTACTTATCACAATGAACCTTTATCTATGTGTAGGTACGTCTGGGGCGGAATATTCCATACTATTACTATTACCCTATACCATATATATGGTATATAAAAGTATAAAGTGTATAACATTGTGCNTTCTACAACCACGTCTCTCGACATGAATTGCAAAAGTGAACCCGCTGATACCCCCGCCAACGCAAAGTTCCAATGAGAGGCTGGGTTTTAATGGCGCTCAATTTGAACGTGCGAAAAACGGGGATAATAACTCAAGTGAATATTATAGTAGTAAATACTGTAAGGAATTAATTATAAATTAGTGATTAAAGATAAAAAATAGAACAACATCATAATAATAGATTATTAGATTACGATACAAATAATAACGATTAAAATGATTAATTGGAAATAATTTAATTAATTAATTAAGTTAATTAATTAAAATAATTATGTAGAAATCGTGAGATGCGGTCTGGTGTGATGTAGGTTTCAGAAAAACATTTTCTTTATCGTGGGCACTCTCGACACGACACACAAGAATGGCACAATTACACAGAAGACAAACACTTTGAGCCCTGAAGATGATCTCAATAAAGATCGAAACGTTGGCACGATAAAGAAAATGTTTCTCTGAAACCTACATCACACCAGACCGCATCTCACGATATCTAAATAAATATCGATTAACGGTCACTAATCACCTTAAAAAATTAAAATAATGTTAAACGTCCAGCTTTTCGCAAGTTCAAATTGAGAGTCATTAAAACCCAGCTCCTCATTGGAACGTCGCGTTGGCGGGGGTATCGGCGGGTTCACTTTTACAAATGTTTTTATTAGCATGAGTCTGAGTTTTTATGGGTGTTTTTATTTTAATTAAACTGAAATCATATGCCGTCAGGCGTAAAATAAAAATTATTTTGCGTAGCTTAGGCTTAAACCGTTCCATCTAGAGGCAGTGATTGCCGAATTTATGATGACTAGATTTACTTAAATTTAATTGTATAATCAATACGTTTTATCGCATGTTTTAAATCCTGTTATTTTTCGTTTCGATTAATTGTTGTATACAAAATTTAATTGTAATATAAATGTTGTATAACTTGGACATAGTTTTGCCAAATAGTTCCTCAAGTTACCAATAACTTATTATTGTTGTCTTGATTGAATTATTTTTTATAGTATTATAATAAATCCGGTTTTTGTTTAAGTTACCACCATTCTGTTTGCGCTAACACCAACAAATTGGTCCTCCGGGAAGGATATACATCAAGATTTAGATTTATTATTCTAGGTTACTACGGTTTATGATCATAAAAAATGTCGATCTAAGAAATGGAAGGATAAAATTCTTATTCAGTTAGAAGAAGAAATTAATAATCTTGTTTATGAGTTTAAAGATTTATCAACAGATATTCTTGGAATCTCGTCTCGACAATGCCTTTGAAATATTCATGAGAGTATTTTTGGATATTCGTTTTGGAGATTCGTTTTTGGAGACTCAAAACTTCAGAGAGATTCGTTTATTTTTTTATATTTTTTTAGCCAACAATGAAGTTCATCCACACTCACTGTTATGGCCGATGTGGCAACTCCGCCTTATTAATTACAGATTCGCAATAATTTAATTATTTACAAACATACATATTCCAATAATAAAGATACACACATTCATATACATATTCTAACAGTATGTGCAATATTTATATGTGAGGAAAAGGAAGAAGGGACACTGCCTTGGCCCTTCCGCCGGAATATCTACTTTAGGTATGTGAGTAGGCTCATGCCTACTCGCTCCTTTTAAAAGGCCAAGGCACTCTTCTATCGATGTGATGACCTTTCTCTACAAACGGGACCCCTGCGCGGATTTTGATGCAAAAGCAGGTGTCCATGCGTTACACGGGTATAGCCGATCCTCAATCGGGTTAGAGGATCCTATCCTTTCGTTTCCCCCTTGGCCATCTTTCAGTCGTGCTCTTCACTTGCACGAGCTTCTCGGACAACCCGACGTACTAACAGTGTTCTCACAGCATTCTTTACTGTTCGCACAGTGCCACCGGTTTTTGTTCAATCTTGTTATAACAAAAAATTAAAGTCTTTTTCAAAGGTAATTATTCTTATTGTTTCATGAGTCGAACCGTTTTAATTTTCATGTTTCTCACCTGTCATGATTTATTTTTCTTGGCATCAATGAATGATTTCCATAAAAATTGTATATTTGCCGTTTGACAGAGAAAACAGTGTGAGTATCCAAGTTGAAAACCGTTTGGAACAGGAGTGGCGCTGCAATTCAAGGGGGTCAAAACTCTAAATTAGCCGGCCTGCATAATATACTTGGCTCTATTCCAGTGATTTTGTTTCCTGCTTGGCATGGAGAAACGCTGTAGCGTTCGTTGATTTGCATTTCTATTTTTTTAACTAGGAATGTGCGACTATTCTTCAAAAATAATATTGTAATTTAATTCCTGCTGGAGTCAAACAATTCGGCCTGGGGTTGACTAGTTTTCTCCAAAAATATTCAACTTAAAAAAATTAAACTATTTTTTAGCATGAGCTTGCAATAATGTTTTACTACATATTTTAAATCTTAAAAAATAGTTTCGGCGAGTGCGAATTTGTGAAAAATACTAAATTAATCAATTAAAAAAATGAAAGAAATTGTAAAGACGAAAATTAGAGACAATGGAATTGAACTTATCCCTCTTTTGGGCAAAAATTATACCATTTTTGTAATTACCACAAGTATACAAGTCAATACTGAAATCAATATGGATATAGGACATATAACTTTTGGATTAAATCTTCCAACCTCCGCTCCAGACTTTACAATCACGAATGCACGAAAGCTCCATCTTCATCTATGGAATGTTTCTATGTTCTATGTTTCTGACCGCGTCATCCATAACGTCCTCAATGTTCCCTTTCAAAATGTAGTTGCAAAATCCAGCTACGAAATATTCCAAACTAACCTCCAATACCACTCCAATCACCACGTTATACCACTTTCCTACCGATTTCTTCCCAGCAATCTTCTTCGTCGGCTCGCTAAAAGGCAGTGGCTTCGAGACCCGCACGCAGGGAGTACGAGTGATTAAGTGATGATTTCTAATTTAGGAGGGCTATCACTGGATTCTCCACTCGACGTCTTTTCGTTTTTGTTCGCCGGAATGACTTTTCATTCATGACTGATCAGAGGTTCTCATTTGTTTTATTCACAATAAATTTAAAAATTAGAGTTTTTGAGAAGTGGCAAATTATTTATATGGACCTGGGTATATTCTAATCTGAGTTGCACGCACTAAGTGGTTCTAGAAACAATGTTCCCAGCATAGTAGCCCGACTGATCTGATCGATAATGGTTTTATCTTTTTTAACACCAGTCCTTTGTCCTATCTGACAATGAAACTTTGTATAGGTGTCCGGAGTTTTGAAGCCCGGCGTAAACTCGATTGTCCTAACTCGAAAAGTAATCGCTTATTGTCGAATCGCAACTCGACCTGACGTGACCATTTCGTCCATGAGTGTTTTAATATGTTGATCATAAAGTAATCTGAGCGTGGGCTTTATTTAAAAGCTTTGATTTTTTATTAAATGACATATCCCGGGGAAATAATAAAAAATCTGAAGCCAGGAAAAACCTGCAAAAGTTTTTAATCCCACATCAATCAATAAAAATCTGATAGCTCTGATAATTTCTAATAAATAACAAAGCATCATGAAAGAATAAATTCGTTTATTTCTTAAAGTTGAATCCCCCCCCGCAAAAGATATAAGACAATTATTTTACTATTGCCCATATTGCTTGTAAATTGTACAGTTTCATTTGATAAAACTTAAAAAATATCAATTATTTACTGTTGTTTTAGTTTTAGGAAATTAAAAAGCAATTAATTTCATTATCATTTTTTCCACATGCAATTTTAGTTACAATAAATAAATTTGGTAATTCATAGCATTACGTAATAAAATTAAATATGATGGGAGAAGTCACCTAAAATGATAATATAATAGACCTCTTAAATATATGCCTACAATCTAATTATTGACAATTTAATTATAAATTTTATGAAATGAAAGAGTTGAAAGAATACATTATCTTATGCTTTTATCCTTTGTCCATTATCCTTTATGCCCAAATATTCATGGAAACCTTAAACAAAATTCTTTTCAAATCAAATAACAAATTAATTGAATCTCTCCTTTTTGCAAATGCTATGTAGACGATATTTTATGTATATGGTCTTGATGATTAAAAACAATCCCTCCAATTAATTAATTTTTTACAACCTAGTATAAATTTTACATTGGAAATAAATAATAATAGTTGTTTAAACTTTTTAGATTTAAAACTGACCATACTAGATAACAAAATTGAAATAGGCATATGTAGATAACCCACAACTACAGACACTACCAGATTCTTCTCACTTCTGGACCCAAAAAGCTAATTTGGCTCATAGAGCGTATGTACAAACTCCTATTAAGACCTGCTAATTATAAAAAAAGAATTACAAACAATTAAAACATTAGCTACAAACAATTACTATGAAAAAATATTTATCGATAGGTTGCTAGTAAAATGAATTTAAAAAAATCAGCATTAAAAGAAACAACAATCGGACACAGCAACCCCCAAAAAAATAAATCATTAGGCTTTCGGTGCTTACCATACATTGGATTACTATCAGAAAAAGTAGGTAAAATTCTTAAATGAAAAGGTTTTAGAATAGCTATTCGAGGTGCGCCTTCGCTTAAAAATATCCCCTCAAAACTTAAAGACAAGGTTGACAACTTATGAACCAACACGGTTTACAAACTCAATTATAATGATTGCAATATTAAAAATATAGAACAAAGCGGTAGAGAAATTAAAACGACAGTTAAAGAAGACTTGCATAAATCGAACAAATTTACTGAATTTAAGGACCATCCAAATTAAACGAAACAAATTTTAATAAATTTAAATACCACAGTGTTACACAGTTTCAACAAAAGGAAGGAACAAGATTGGATTGGGAAGTTTGAAAAATAAATTAAACATAATGATAGATGCATAAATAATATAATGGATTTTGATTTACTTCCTATTTTAAACATGTACTTAAACAATAATTGACATACAAATTATTCTCTAATTTAATATTATTTCATGATGGTATTTATTAGGATCATTTTTAGTTGTGTTTGCATCGCACGATCATAATTGAGCGGCATCAAAAATGAGCATCACGTTGGAACGTCGCGTTTAATACTCAAAATTCGGATCGTGGAAAACAACAAAATTATCTTTTAAAGAGATTAAGCAACATACTCTCCCCACTTTTATCATTTCTATTAATTACAGAGCATATTTAAATAATAAGTTAATTGTCTTACTAAAGTTGAAAGCTAGAAAAATATTTTTTCAAATTACACACGACAGTTTTTTTACTATTGCCCTATTGTTTGTCAATTTTATACATACATTTTCAGTGTGATACAATTTGAAAAAATCATCTGTATGGTTGTTTTAGTTGTAATAACTATACAACAAATATGGTACGAAAAATATTGCGTTCCTTTTTTCGTGAATATGTAATTTTACCGTCTTAAATCTTGATCGGACGAAAAACAAATTCAATTGTTATCTGCCAAGATTTTGACTTACTTTATGATCATCATCAGGAAAACAATCTTAAAGATATCTACAAATGGACATTATTAAGTTTTTAATTTATGGGTTATATTTCTTTGAAGACCGACTCAGTCAAAGTGACTCGTGCGCAACCGTGTTACAGTCCTAGGCAATGTTGGGATTGTCGTCAAAGAAATTTGGTATCATCCATTAAAAATTTAATTATTTCAGTTTTTAGACATCTTTGTCTAAGCCTTGGTGATGATCTTAAAATAGGTGGAAAGCTTGGCAGTTAACAATTGAATTTGTTTTTTCATCCAAACCATACCGAGTCCAGAGTATTCGTGATCAAAAAGGTGGCCGATACATCTAACA
The DNA here is from genome assembly GCF_000648675.2 of Cimex lectularius. NCBI lineage: Eukaryota > Metazoa > Arthropoda > Insecta > Hemiptera > Cimicidae > Cimex > Cimex lectularius. Next base: position 1,332,166 of record NW_019392712.1, read on the forward strand.
TTTTAAACAGTAATTTTACCATGTAAAATGAATGAGTTTTAAAGAAACTCTATTTGTTCTGGAAGGGAAGAAAACATCAATCTTAGAGGGTCAGCTCCAACTTTTAATTGGATTACAATCTAATTTGAAGTCGCTGACCATTAGACGTTCCAAAGAATCACCAATCAGGTGTTCAGCCTTAGGATAAACCCAGCCGTATCTCATTATAACGAAAGCCAACGTATTTTTTTACAAGGTTGAGTAGTTTTTAACAAAATCTACTCACGCTAGCAAGTTGGCACCCAATATATATTTCATGTGACTTTGTGGTGTGGGACAGCGCGTAAAATCTATAACAGCTGAGGAAGAGCGCAAGAGATGAAACATGAAGAAGCTTGAAAGTAACAACTGAATTTGTTTTTTCTTCACGATCATACCTTGATCTAGACTCTACAGTGTTCATGAGTGACAAAGTGATCGATACTTCTAACGTTGAAAGCTAAAATTAATACTACTTTGCTCATTCAAGAGAAAAACGCAGCATAAGAACTAGGAATGTATATCCATATTCCACTGGCTTTTGTAGTTTATCATAAATAGCCGGCAGCCCGAGGTCAGAACACGGTCTTCTCCGTCCAGCCACTGCGGTTGGGTCCCGGGTGCTGTCAACAGCTAGGTCAATTCAGACCCAACGCCTGCGGTTCCTAGATTCCTAGAGCCATACCCATTCACACATTTACCCAGTCTTAGCTACGTCTCTTCTGTTTAAGTGACGTTCACTCATTTATAGTGGTTGAGAACTAGATAGTTTACACCTATAGTATAACTAACCTAATTGAGGATCAACGGGTACTAAATATTCCGCAATCTGCACATTCACACAAATAAATACATTCATTCTCAACACACTCTACTATATACAATAAAAAACAAACACGTTTCCTCTAAAAAACGAAACAGAAGATCCAAGATACTCGCTACCGTGCTCAAGCACGATTCCCAAGTCGAGTGGCAATCCTACATGCTCTCTATATACAGCCAAGGGTTGTAACCTTCAATTAGGTGGGAAACATCGAGCAAACATTCTCTACATGGTGGACACATATGCGGTCTTTGGCCCAAAAGTAAGTGTCCGTGTTACTAAAGAATTGGCCATACACCCACAAAACAAGGTCGATCATAGCGAGCCAAATATTTTCAGGAAGGTCCCTGTCACACACACACACACACACACACACACACACACACACACACACACACACACACACACACACACACACACANCACACACATATATATATATATATATGTATATATACATATATAATAAGTTACATCCGTTATACATATATAAGGTACATTATATATATAGAAGTTATTTCGTATAAATGATATACTTTGTAAAATATGCAACAAAGGCGGAAAACCATATTTAATAATCATTGCGCAAATCACATAAATTCTTTAAAATAAAATGCTTCATTTTTTACGCCAGCTTCTAATTTATTTACAACAATGTACATTAATTTCTTATTTTACAGAAAAATACAAGTATACTGATATAAAAATAAATATTTAAATAATTATATTAGTAAAAACATTTTCTGCTCCTAGGTCCCACACTTAGTGCAAAATATTTTTTGACTTAGTATAACCCATTTAATTAAAAACTGTGATCCAAAGTTCCTGGTCTTCCCGAGTTAGTACCGATTTTTAACTATTACAATTATTTTACAAATATATGTCACAAAAATATATTAATTAGATTGTAAGTAAAATTTAAAAAATAATGCCATTAATATTAACAAACTTTTTTTATGAGGTTGTATATATCGGCAACAGACTCTTTTTTTCTTTACTCTTTTGCTACCCTCGCTGTACCTCAGGGCTTCGTCAGTTGAGGAAAATAATACAAATAACAAACGCATTCACAAAAAAATAATAATAAAAATATAATACACTGGTTAGCATTCATTCTACTCCCAGAGTAGCGATAATCCTGAAGGTAATTGGGTATAAGCCCTTCCATTCACGCTAATATATTACGTTCACACTATCCCAGAGTATTTGATTATCCTTGGGATAATTGGAGATGAGCCCTGCCGTTCACGCTAATAAATTACATTCACTCACACTAACCCCGAATCATCGATATTCTTGGAAGTAATTGGGGACAAACCTTGTCATTCATGCTAATACATAACGTCACAAGTATCAAGCTCAGTGGTTAAAGTAGCGGCGTATTAAGCCAAAGGTCGTGGGTTCAAACTCGCTCGTGTCACTATGTTTTTCATCTCTACCAATACCTTGAATAAAAATAATAATCAATTGAACTAATAAATAACATGCACACACCATATTTCATTCACACAACCCCGAAGTACTCAATATTCCAGCAGCGATCTGTGCCTGCTAGGTCATTTTCCTTGTCGTATTTCTTTCTTCGCAAGCTTAGCTATTTGAAGTACGTTATTATGTGCTCTAACGTGATAAGTTTTCTACACAACGGACACCTATGTGGTCTCATGCTTCGGGGTGTGATCTTCGTTCGTATCTACGCATAACCTGGTATGACCTTTTCCATTCTAGAGCCTCTGCAGGCTAATTTTATTTATTTTTTATAGGATATCAGGAACTATCAGGAATATAATTTGGTTAGTGGTTAAGTTTATTTGAACCGAATGTTTCCTGCTGTTTACATTTATGCTTGCACTCACGCATGAAACTCGTAAAATGTGAGCATAAAAAATGTATCTAATGAAAAATGTATTTCATTAAATTCTAGTTGATGTGACACCGACGTTATACTTGTCATTTAGCCAAAAAAGCATAAATCATAGCTATAGAAAGCAGTATGTACCATTTAGCATATTTGACATATATACGTACAAGGAAAAAAACCGGATGTATTTATTCGTTATCGTTACATTAATTACAACGATCTGATTGTTGCTGTCATTTGTGTCTGAAACGTTGTCGTGATAAATTAATTTTATATCCAATAAAAATTAGTTTAACGGCTAAGATCGTACGTTTTTTTATAACAATTTATGAAAACATAATTGGACAAAAAGAAAATTAATTCTTTGTTTTAACTAACTCGAAGAATTGGATGTATTGGGACAGGTCGATCGGTCGGAGATACATCTCTACAAACAATGGTCAAACAAATTGGATTTCGACCAATCCTTTTCATGCCACTTGTCATTATTTTCGTCTCTCTTCTCCCGTTCTGGCTATTTAATTTTCAATACCAAAGGGTCCGTTGTAACTATGCCCATTCAACGGATTTCAATGTATACCTTTGATTCAATAACTGATATTATTACGTACACTTTAAAATAAAAATATATATTTTATAGGATGTTTTTCTTACAGTATAAAACTGGATTTAAATGGTGTAAAAAACATTGTAATTTTAAAATATTTTTTCCAAATTATTTACTATAACTATTTAACCAGCATGGAACCTCATCTGCTGCTTTATGTAATAAAAACATACCTTCAGATGAAGAAGTAAATACGTTTATTAAATCAAAAGAAGTCGCTGATTAAATAAAATCAAACTACGGAATAAAACCCACAGGAGTTGAACGCATAGGGTGAGACCTACCTAGTACTTGAAATTCCTTCATCACCTTTCAGACATATTATATAACTAATCAAATTCATGTCGATGGGTACTCAATATTCAGCCATTACCCTCTCCCCCTTCATAGTCACGCTAATAAATACTTTCATTCTCAATATACGCTAGAGACACAAACTATCAGTACTATATACAATAAAAGAGTTCTGTTTCCTCCGAAAATCGGAAGATGAGATTCCAGGTAACAGCTACCTTGCTCAAGCACGATTTTCATATCGAGTGGCAACCAAATACTCGCTGTATTATGGAAACGTAGTTGATGTCTTTTGGTAATGAATGGAGATAATCATCGGGACCTGAGGGAGACAATCTATACGCACGTGATATGCCCAAAAGGATAATATCTACGAGGACATCCAAACATGGAAACTACATGAACAACGGCACCCTGTGAACCGGCTGAATAGGACCAGTATCAATTTTGTTTCCCAGACATCAGTTTGGTCCATTCCGTATCGACTCAAAGTGCTCACAATAACGTTTCTTGAGTCTCGACGGTCAAAACCGACTTTGGTTCTACGAGTCTTCTTAGTTGTCCAAATCTTCGTTAAGTGGTTGTCTTTTATGTCTTGTCCACGTCAGTCTGCTGTCCAGTAGAGTAAATATAGTATTTGACTTGAGTGGAAGTCGGTATCTCTTTGATGTTGATATACAGTGGATGGCAAGACTGCCTTTTCTATCTGAACGTACTGAATATATTTTCCTTCATCCAGTCTTGTCCTCCACAATTTACACTAGTCTTCGATAAGATCGAAGTGTTTTTGGGTATGGAGGTAACTTGTGTAGGATTCGAGTTACTGGACAGAATTGTGCTATCGTCAGCGTAGGATGTGATGATGGTATTGGAATGTGCAGTTAGATCAGCAGGATAGAAGACATCAAGGACCAAGAATATTCACTTGGCACGGCATGTATCAGGCCGAGAACTCGCTGCCACATCCCTGAAGCAGCGGTCGCTTAGATAGGATTTTAGGATAAGATAATAAGGAGTGGGTAGGAAGCGTTTAAGTTTATAAGCATGCCCGGGTGCCAGACCTTATAAAAAGCTTATGCTATATCTAGGATCGCACCCAAGCAAAATTATTTGTTTTCGAGAACAGAGGAGAATTAATAAAAAATATATTAAAATTAAATATTAAATATCAATAATTAATAATGGTGAGCTAGTGCAAAAAGTAGAGATACTAGAGCAAGATCAAAGAGGACCTAGAGAGTTGTGTTATAAAAGAAATCCGTATCGTTTTTCAATAATTCCATTGTATCCCTCTCGAGTTTTGAAACAATCCAATGTATTTTTGGGTATACAAACCAGGGGTGTTTAGTAAAAAAAAACTTCTTAAAATTTGCTAAAATTTTTAAAAATTGTTAAAATACGTTTCGTACTAATTTAGTACCTTCTTAAGGCCGAGGTAAGACCATAATTTTGATTTTTATTATTGTTACATTTTCATGTTTAAATTACATCAAATTTAACTTACGTTAAAAGTACAGCATGTTATTTTATCCTCAAAAGTTACAATTTTAATTGTGACCCCATAACATACATCATCAATGCCTCGACGCAGCACCCCTAAACACACATCCTCTCAAAACATTATGGCTATGCATTACCTCTTGCTCGTGAGCGGCATCGTTTATGTCTTGATGAGGAGTAAACATAAATTCTAAATGGTTTGCAAATAAGTTTGATTTATCTTTTTCCCTCCTGACCAGGATCCATTAAGTAAACGAATGAGGAATCAACGTTTTGATATATGTTTGGTATCGGACCAGAGGGAGTTGACGCATGTGGAAAGGATCGGTAAGGTATTCAAGGTATTTGTTGTAATGGAAGGATCGGTAAGATAGAGTTGAGTTCGAAGGATCACACGGTGGAGCGTTCTTTTGTAGGAAGGATAAAAGGAATTGTTGGCAATGCCTTTCTAGCTTGACGTTTGGCGTTAAAAAAGACGGATATGGTTTGGAAGGTCGTCACTAGGGGTAAAATTGTGGGCCCTAGGAGAGGATGAGGATTGGATTTGCAATGGAATGCTGAATAGTATTGTAAAAGGAGAACTGGAGAGTGATCGGATGATGATGTATATGCACTGGATTGATGTGAAGATGGATCAGAGGCATAAAAGAAATCCAGTAGGTCTAAGAGACGATTGGGATCAGAAGGCCAATGGGTGGGATTGTTAGGAGAGATAAAGGAATTTTTGGTAAACATTATTTTAGAGGAGGCATCCATGGGAATTTAAGACTCGACTGCCCCATTTGTGTGCTTGAGATTGAATCAACGTAACCTTGTGTTTTTTAGGACTATTATGCAATTTAGGCATTCCAAGAATACTTGGAGGTAAAAACATTTTCTTCTTTTAAATGGGTTTTCTTCTTTTAAATCTTCTTGACTCTTCGAAATTATTTAGATCCTGCATCTTTCAATTCCTTCTTTGCAACTCTTGCGCTCAGAAGTGGATTGCATGGACCTCAGATTGGAATGTTGCTGAAATTAGTCCAAAGGGTTTTGCTAGGGTGTAATACTCCCCTTTTACTTCTACTCCCTGTACTACGACCAATCAGTCGGGCCCCTTCCTGACCTTAGAGTTGCTTTTTTCCAAAAATCCCTGTTATCTGTGACCACTTGGAAGGGTCTGCAAAGTTAGGTTACAACATTGACTTCTGTTTAAATGTGGGTATATTTTTCTGTATCTGAAGGAGTGTACTGGTACTCTCAAAAGCCACCTTTTGTACATGAGTGTAAAGGTGGATGATCAAATGTTCATTACATTCCTGTTGTGGGGTCAATATGCATCGCCCCTGTTGGACAAAAATACGCTAGTTTTTGTAGATTTTTCAGTTTGCTTTGAGTCGTCTTTAACGTGTTTTGAAACCCTCCTACATACGCAGGATGCATGACCTTAATAGTGCCTTAGCATTATGTAATATGTTGCATGTATTATTGATGAAGCTTTGGTAAGAGACCTTGTTGTGATTTTTAGGGCCATTAGGCAATTTAGCCATTACCAAAACAGTATTAAGCTAAAAGCATACCCATTTAGTGCCTTTATATCTGCATGACTCTCTTCCGCAGAGAGGATTTTCTCTATTTTATGTCTTACCTTCAAAAACATTCAGTAATCATGGTTGACAATTCAGGCAAGCCAAAGTATGAAATACACTACTTACTCTCTCACTTTTCAAAAATCTTCGAGAGATTAACTCCGCTAGGACATTAAATAATTACTTGAGTGCCTCCAACAGCTCTTAACATATTTAATTAAGATTAAGACACACGTTTAATATAATTAGACCCAGTATCACAAAAAAATCATTAAAGGGGGTGATCCCGTGTCCGTCACCTCCATTTACAAGGAAGTTAACAACAATTAGTATTTATTAGAAACTTGCCAAGTGACGAAATTGAAACCAACTATTTTCACAGTAACCAGAGATAAAGATGAAGAATTTCTCAAGAGGCTGAAATTTATAGAGTGGGACCTATTCGATGTCCATCTGTTAACTTTCCTACGAGGGTTGGATAAACTTTTTTTATTCAGTGGTCGGAGCAAATATAAAAGTCTCAGAGGTCGGCCGTGAGGGCTGGTACACTTCATCAAGCAACTTGGCTCCTCCCTTCCCTCACTTTTATCTTAATCATCTAACTTAAATGCATCTATCTTCTACTTTTATAACGTTTTCCAGTTCTTCCATTGTCTGCGCCTTTTTTTGTTAACAGAGTCAGCGAGAACAAAAATAAAACAAAATCTTATCCCACTTATGTTTGACCGAGAGCGTTTTAGAGTTTATTGAAAAAGACTTTACGTATGAAATGTCTTATTTTTTAATAGACAAATATACGACGTTCTCTCTAAATTATTGTTTACTATACTCGAAAATAAATAATTGATTATAAAATTCATGTTTATACTGCAAATAAACTAGTGTGTTACGTATTAAACAAACCCAACATTTAAGGGAAGGTCTCGGGGTACCGATATTGACCATGAATCACGGGAAACTTCGGAGGTCGCCGAAAAACTGGCGCGCACTTCGCCGCGGTGTCCAGTACCGAAGCATATTCCGATAGCTTCCGAAAACCCATGCCACTGACTATGAGAGATTTGGGGCGCGCCCGGAATTCAAGCCCCGGCGTGACAGCATCCCAATGAGATTCTTCGCCAGCATCCCTAGGGTGTGAAGTGTCGCTTGTAGGACATGTTCAACAACATATGGGATTCCGACTCGTACCTCGATTGTTGACGAGGCGGTCATCTTACCTGTCTTTAAAGAGGGTAGGGACAGGGATCTGTCTACTAGTTACAGACAGATTTCGTTGATGTAACCTACTTGAGTAACTTTAACGTTCTTGAACAGAGAACACGCTCGGGCCATGGCGTACCTCGTAAAGGTGTACGATACGACTAGGAGATATGCGATACTGCAGAAATATCACGATTTCGGTATAAGAGGCAAATTGTCACGGTTTCTCCGGAGCTTCCTGGAGAACCTTAGGTTCAAAGTCAGGCTGAGAACCGTGCTTTCCCGGTTTTTGAGGTCCAGAGCAGGATAACCCTCTTGCTGTCAAATTTGTTGGTCACTTTAGGTGGAGAGCGGACAGAGGAACCCTGTTAATAATGCTTGACTCTCTGCTTTGTTCGAGAATCTTCTATCGGTGCATGGCTTACTCCTCGCCCCGGGAAACGCGTCTGAGAAAGCCCGAATGGCTCTACTATCAGAATCTCAGAGCGATCCCTGGCGGACTCGCGCTGTGGACGGTGCTTCCGCTAAGGGACGACCGATAACCGATCTCGCGAACTTGCCTACATCGTGTACTCCGCCATACCTCGACAATGCCAAGATCCTTGAACTTAGAAATACATATGCCGGTTTTCTTCTCGTGTTTACAGATAGGTGCAAGACTGGGATGGTGGGGCGTGTGCTGTGCATATCCACGTTCTTACCGTTGCCCCCTGATTGCAAGGTATACTCGGCGGAACTGTATGCTATTTGGGACGCTCTCGGGCGATAGAAGTAGGTATGACTCGATGAGCGCTGTTTGGTCTATTCGAAACATGTTCTCTTTGGACCCTCTCGTCGTGCTCTTGTTAGAGAAATACGCCGAGCTGGAGCGTCTCGGAAAAGCGATGGTTTCCTGGACATGTCGGTCTGGAGGGTAACGAACGTACGGACGAGGTGATGAAAGTCGAGACGTCCCACCTCCAGGCCAGACCATCACCTTTCGATAAGCTACAAGTGAAAAAATCCGATAATGGAAAGATGGCAGATCAGTAGGCGAGATCCTCCGAGAGGCTCTTGCGAGTTAGAGCACGACCGGTACCCTCAGAGAACCTGAACCGAGGGATCGTCCTCACCCGATCAAGTATTGGCTATACGCATTTGACACACGGGCACCTTCTTCTGGGCCAAAGCCCGCGCAGGTGCCCCTTATGCAAAGAACGGTTGCTCCATGTATATCATGTATAAAGGCGTGTCATACCTTGATTCCACACAGAGAGCGAGCGTGTAGGCATGCCGGCGGATATTAGAATGTTTCTCGAGCACAGAAGTAGCTTTCTGGATCACCTGTTCCGTTTTTGAAAGGACGTGGTATATAGTCATAGTCTATGTGTTTTCTTGAATGCTTGCCTCATTTATTATTGTGAGAAGAGAGAGGTTATGGGGAAATATGTTGTCACCAACTCTCCTCCAGGTGTGTGTGTGTCTAAGATCGGTGGCGAAATATTCATGAAAGTACCACATCGACTCTAATTTAGGTAAAATTATTAACACTGTGTATAGGGCAATGGAGGAATATCCAGTTCTCCACCGACTAATCAGAATGAGTGCAATGTTTGAATGTATTTATATGCATGAACGTATTTATTTGTGCGAGTGATCTATCCAATTTAAGTAGTAAGTGGGTAGTGCTACGTTATGGGCCGCATGCTTTTGGGGCTGAAGTGAGCTAGCTGATGATAGCCCCGTCGGAGTCTAACACAGTTGGTAGGGAAGCGATAAACTGGAGCGCTAGACACAGTAAAATTACTCTAAAATAACCCTCACCAAGGCTGGCAAACGCACTGCTACAATTAGAAAAGGTTAAAATCAGAGGACTATTTACAAAAAACATGACACGACATGGGTATGTTCAGTGATGACCCCACTTGTAAGTGCAATGTGGAGGAAAAATACCTCAATGGAGATGTAAGCCGGTCCCCGTATTATAATAAGCTGTAGATGTTGAAACAAGAACAAAAAAATTAGTTTAAAGAAGCACACAAATAGGGACATAAATTGGAAGGGGCGATCACCCGGACGGGAACAACGTAACGTCCTACACAAATATGGGAAACAACTTCGCAATAATTAAGTATTGGGTTGTCCGGAAAATAATGCAGGATTTTGGTATTAAACAAAAAAAAGAAACTAGTTACTTTAAAGCAATGTTCTTTAATCAAAATAATTTCCCATACTCTCAATACATTTCTCCCAACGTGTTGGTAACTTATTAATTCCGTCTGAGTAGAATTCAGAATTTTTAGAATTGATAAAGTCAATAAATGCATTTTCCAGTTCCGTTTGATTTTTGAATATTATGTGTTCTAAGTAGTGGTCCAGGTGTCTAAAAAAATGGTAGTCAGTAGGCGAGAGGTCCGGAGAGTAGGGTGGGTGAGGCAAAGTTTCATAGCCAAGCTCCAATAATTTTTGTGACGTTACACGTGACACATGTGGTCGAGCGTTGTCATGCAACAAAATGGGCCCTTTCCGATTGACCAAAGAGGGCTTCATTACTGCCAATTTCTGATGCATGGTATTAATTTGGTTACAGTATGATTCAGCATTGATGGTTTCGCCAGGATTTAAGAAGCTGTAGTGTATTAAACCAAATGAAGCCCACCATACCGTAACCATTACCTTTTTTTGATGAGTTGGGGGCTTTGGAAAATGTATTGGAGCTTCTCCTTTGTCGAGCCACTGTCCAGAACGTCTAGTGTTATCGTAGAGAATCCACTTTTCGTCACATGTAACAATTCTGGCCAGAAATGGGTCATTTTTGTTTCGACAAAGAAGTGATGCACAAACATCAAAGCGCTGATTTTTTTGGCGATCGTTTAATGAGTGTGGAACCCAATTTTCGAGTTTTTTCACTTTTCCAATCGCCTTGAGGTGGTCAGCGACGGTCGTTTTACTGACTTTGAGTTGCTCTGCAAGTTCTCGAACAGTTGTTTTGGGGTTTTCTTCCACCACTGATCGCAGAACATCATCATTAAGAGAGGAAGGCCTTCCACGACCTTCTTCATCTTCAAGGCTGAAATCTCCCTCCCGAAATTTTTTAAACCACCTTTGCACAGTGCACTCATTAACACAACCCTCGCCCCAGACTTGGTTAATGTTTCTAGCCGTTTGGGCTCCGCTTCGGCCGAGTTTAAACTCGTAAAAGAAAATCGTACGAAATTCTCGCTTTGACATTATAAGGATGACTGAATTATTTCCAAGTAGCGGAATGCTACAGAGGTAAACAAACAATATCATTTGGAAGAGGATTAATAAGTGTTGACATTCATACAAATGAGTAATCCTGTAAACGTAAACAGAATATTTTATATAGATTTTTTTTAATGAAAACTTAAAATCCTGCATTATTTTCCGGACAACCCAATAGTTGTTCGAAAGGTGTCACAGCACAGATGTGAGCGATGTGACGTTTTTCACAAACCAGGGAAGTCTAACCATGCAATAATTACACAGCTACACAGAAGAAATAAAAACATTGAGGGGTGTCGCTGACCCATACGGGGGCCACGGGATGTTTCCCACGAATCTGGAAAACATAAAATTTCCACAGTTAACCAATCAAATAAACCCTCATATAATGTTTTTTTTAAAATCTGGTGAACATATTACATACAAATGTGTCCTAAATATTTTATATTTTGTTTGTTTTATTTGTACCTGCACCACTTTCCGAAGAAATTATCACAGAAACTGTATTTATGTAGAATGTGTTTTCAATAATACTTTTGTAATACGTTAAAAAGAAAACGTGTCTTTTCGTTTGGCCCGTTGCGAAAAGGAGGTGGGCAATGGTCGTTGTTTTTGAGCATGCGAAGATGGATTCGTCGCCGGGGTGAGTGACTGATTCTATTGGAATATTGTCAGGAGCTTACCGAGTGTACATATGTCAAATAACATGCTAATGTGCCGTCGACCCCCGCCCCGGGGGAAACACCCTGATGTTTTATTCTAAGAGCAACGTAACACCTCTCACTTACGAGACTTACTTAGACTTTTCTACATTTGTCACATCATCGCATAAAGATGCGACCCATTCTGACCTTCCTCCAACTACATTATACCTGTCACCCAGATGTGTGGATACATTTTAACCACACGATTACTTGTATAAATTTACTTTTAGGGTTGATATTTTATACAGGGTGTCAACTTTGTAGAATCACACCGTGGTTTTGTTTTCCGTATATTATCCAACCTAGAAAAAATAGGTTTTTTTTTTACAATATATTGTATCCAGTAGCAATATTTACGACTTGCCTAACCGATTCTTTTTTGGGGGGCGCTTTTCTTAATAACATTGAATGAACGTGATGAAATTGTCATACAGGTTTCTATTTGAAAAAAAAAGTTCGTTTTTAACATTTGGCAGAAAAACATTTTCTTTATACGTGCCAACGTTTCGATCTTTATTGAGATCATCTTCAGGGCTCAAAGTGTTTGTCTTCTGTGTAATTGTGCCATTCTTGCGTGTCGTGTTGAGAGTGCNTCCATTAATCTTGTTATCCATGAGTGTTCTGCAGCAAACATTGATGGCCCAGACCTCCGCCTGAAAGACTGAGGTGTTATTACCAAGAGGGGAGGAGATGCTGATCCCTAATTTAGGTATATGTAATGTATAGGTATATGTCAATAATGTTCCAGCACCACTTCCCTTGTCCTTAATGAGTGAGCCATCGGTGAAGCAGTCTAGGCTACGATGGTCATCATCCGCACTATAGTTATAATCACAGGGAGTAACTACCTGAAAGTGCTTTTTCCCTAAAGGTGTTTTAACCTTTTTATCACTAACGCTTAGTAGTTGGTTGTGGCTATACTCAATAAATGTAGAATTTTCGAGTGACCTATATTGTTTCCATTATGGTTCCAGCTGCCTTCACTAATTAATCTATAGCAGCTGGTTAGTGCTCTAACCTTAACCTCTATGTGTAGAGGTGTAGCATTGGTTATAATTTCAAGTGCTAGGGTGGGTGTCGTGGGAAATGCTCCCGTCATCATCATACAGCCTAGTCTTTGAAATGATCTTAGCTTGTTAATATACCCTTTATTTTCTAGCCCTTTCCACCATACTAGGGCTGCAAATAGAAATCTAGGTAGTATAATGGCGGTATATATCCATTTGGCCAACCAAGGTTTAATACCCCATGTTCTACCAACAATTCTCCTACATTGCACCATAGATACTGTGCCTTTCCTATATATATTGTTAATGTGGCTTTTCCAATCAAGTTTCCTATCAAGCGTTACCCCGAGGAATTTGATTGAATCCCTTAATTTTAATTCGATACCCTGAAATTTTGGGTTTTTGAAGTTGCCTAGTATTCTTCTCCTGCTAAACATTATCATTTCCAGTTTTGCTGGATTAATTGAAAGACCTTTATCACAACACCACTCAGATAACAACCCCATTGCCTCCTTCATCAGCAGTGAAACGGTCAGGGGATCTCTGCCCGTGATCATTATGGCACAGACAAAATTGTTACTATGGTCAATTGAAATGTTTCGAGGTTTTTACTACGCAATAATCCTATCTTTACATATTTAAAACAAAAGGAAAATAATGTAACAACAACAAACAATTTTTTTAAAAGTAATATGTTTTTTTATTACATTATTCCTGTAAACATCGAAATAACGAACAGCACGTGTGTAATAATTTCAAGTTCTAAAACACCTGCATAAAGAGGTCCTTTTAAATTATACATTTACGCTAAATTAAGAGCAAACTTTGAGTGATCCCCGTCTAAACGGAGCGTCACTGAGGGCCTTTATTAGCGGCTTTTGTTCAAATAAAATTTAAAAAATCTCTAGCCCGCAAAGACACGAGTAAATATTTCGAACGCACTCTCTGAATGATTCACATCCGACTTCAGGGAGATAATGAACCTGAACTGATAATTGTTATAAAACCGGGTTGTGGGTCGTTTGACATTGCAGATGAACCGGGGTCGTGGTAACGTCGTCAAGGTGGGGTGGGAAGTTTCTGGAATATATGAATATATCTTAACTTGCATCATTTATGAAGTCGGTCACTTTTCTGGTAAATTAATTCGGACAGAGGGAGTGGACAACTGAGCCCATGCTAATGGCCTATATGCAATGCAAATACTTGCATACCTTTCCCCGGCGGCACTACCCATCATACCTCTCAAAATGCCCATTGTGGGCAGTACGACCACAAGAAAGAGCGTCTCCAACCAGCAATTTTAAATTTATATACCAGCTATCCATTGCCATCCTCAAAAACTACCGACATTTCAAGTATGGATTTAACCTGTCAATCCTTTGTTTACTTTTAAAATGAATTTTAGGTACATACAAGTAAAGAACAATCAACTTCTTCTTCAATAATACTTTGTTCGTCAGTTTTTGTCCATCATGTTACTTCACGCAAATAATGTTACTGCTGTAGTTGAAAGGCGTGATAGCCATTGCCCATAAGCACCTGTAGGTGCCACAATGTGTTTCCAGTAGTATTTGAACTTCGTAATCCACATACAAAAATATAAAAATATATTGAAACGCTAATTATAGTTATTATGCATCGTTACATATGAAAAATCTATTTCTTCAAACACATTTTTGGTTAAATGAGTGCAGAAGTTGGAAAGAATTGACGTAGTGCGTCATACGCTGAGTATAGCTGTTAATAAAAGGATCGCTCGTGGTGGTTTTATGCAACAAATATATGTTAAATTTTTAGGATGGTATCCAATAAATCCAAACTCGAAAAAATAGTCTATACGTATGCAATAACAGAAATAGCCCAAGAGTTGAAAGAAATCACACGGCTCCCGATAAATATAAAAATGGAAGTTGCTGGTAGTCCTTCTTCTAAAAAGTAAAATTGGTAGATTTCAGGAACGATCCAGAATATACCCAAACCAGAAAAAATTAAGCTCTGTCCAAATCCAATTGAATATGTGGAAGGGAGGTGCCACCATGTGTTTCACTATTTATTTATGCCTTATAATTGACATATAAAGATATAAAAACGTATTGAAACACTAGTTACATTTATTATGCTTTGAGACGTACGACAAATATAATTTTTGCCCACGCTTTTCTATCCATAGTTGGTCAAATATGATGTGTCGTCCAGTTGGAACAATTGATGCATTGACGCTGAATATCAATATTAATACATTAAAGCCCCTGGTGGTTTTATGCAACAAATATATTCGCTAGATTTTGTAGATGATGATGAAAAGTTCCAAACCTGAAAAAAACTTAAGAATGGGAGGTACAGATGCAATTGAAAGTGAAAAACCCGTAAATGCCATCGTGTGTTTCTATTCAAATTTTGGCGGTATTATTAACAGGTAGACACATAAAAATGTATTGAGACACCTATTATATTCACTGTGTTTTGGTAGATGCCAAAAATTTAACTTTTGCCAACGCTTTTGTTTGGATTTAAGAGAAAGAGTCAAAGAGTTGGAAAAAAAAGTCGCATTAACCTCCTGAATAATAACAAATAAAATTGTCTGTTTTAATATGATCGTCGTTTTTTCAATAAATAAGTGTGTTAGATATCATAGATGATGTTGACTTAAGACAACAACAAATTAAGTATGATGCCTTTGGTAATTGGTGAGTTAAGTTCATTGTTCAAGGGTATTATACATCGACATATTTAAAAAGTACAAAAACAAGATTTGTAAATAGCTAAAATTTAGAATTATTTTAAATTTTTTTATTTAAAAACAGTTTCTGAGTTTCTTTAAATTAGAGGTAGTTCAAAAAATACTTTTTTTTTCTGAAGGTTAGTTTATGTCACATTTTTTTCTTTTCCGTTTCGGGTTATTTCTTTCTGCCCATCATGAGGAAACCCTACTAGCAGTCTCGCCTACGATCCCAGTACGTTTTTTTCATGTAAGGAAGCTTCCAATTGTCTCTCCTCAAAAGGACATTACAAGAAGAATATAAAAATTAAATTGCCTCTGTTCTGGCCAACAGGGCAAAGATGAGTGCATTCTATAGGAGGATATATGATAGCGGGAATAGCTCATTACGCCTCATTCGCCAAAAATAACTAAATCACTGTCATCATCAGGTCTCTGACAATCTGTGCAAATCATTAAACGTGAATATTTCTATAAATAAAATAAGTTTTGACGTTTTTCACTGCAAACATTACAATTCGGAACAACTCAGATTGGTTGATATGATTTTATATGACATGAATAATTTATACAAGATTATTCATCACGATTGTGGTTCTACTGATTTCAACAAGTAAAATAATAACGTTAAACTAGAAAATGTTGTAGTTATACAATAAAATCACGTAAGATTTATTAAATTCCGAACCCGATTTGTAAACGAAAAGTACACATTAGCAATATTATCACCGTAATCTTCTCCTAATGCCGGCAACTATTATACCAATTATGAGATCAGATCCAGTTGGTATAAGGCAACCATATGAAAATTAATATAATAATACAAACAGAGAGAACAGACCAGCTCGGATTTAGTCAGAAAGTGATTGTGCGTAGGAGTGGAATGGAGCAAATTGAATTAAGTTTGATATTAAAATTAATGCATTAAAAGAATTTAACGAATGTCATTTTATTTAAGGCGCTTTATTTTTGTTCTACTGATTTGTCCGAATTGAGTTTCTTGATTTACAAGTCTCGTGAATGACATATTTCCACCTTTTCGTGCCAGCCATCTGGAAGGATTTCTTTTGAAGATGGCTGGAGTTGTATACAGAGCCAAAGATACATAAACACACGTAAGAAATTTATATAAAATCAAAAATAAAAGTTTTCATTAATTAATCATTTTAATATACAATTTACATTTACATTAGGTAATAATTATTATCCTAGGTTATGGGATATCAGTAGTAATCAGTATTTTTTTGAGTTTCGTGAAATACAAAACCAATTTAAAACCTTAAAAAATTTGTAATCGGTTCATTTTTTATAATTTGAAAAATACATTTTTTTTATTTTTTAATAAATGTGTAATAAAAATCAGTACCTGGTAGCTTTAAATTAACGTTTTGATTAAATCTTGTAAAATAAATTGTATTTGTGTAAGAGATATTAGTCGTGATTATATGAGCAACAGAAAAATAAGTAAAACATTGCTTTATACTAAATACGGAAATATTTAAAAAAGACTGAACAGAATTATAAGTGCGGTCTTTATGTAGGATAGTTTTTATCAAAGAGTTTTGAGCAACTTGCAGGATAGAAATCGTAGTTTTCTGAACCCCATGCATTCCACATGTCTGAAAGGACTGGCAAAGTGAAAAATATGCCATTTTTATGGTATGAAAATGACAAATATTTCTACGAATGCTAAATTTTTCTACGCCTGTTTATAAATTATTTGATGAGTGTTTCAAAGTTTAAATTTTTATCCGAACTAATGCCAAGGTATTTGCAGGTGTCGATAATTAATTATATCACAATCACATTTTACAAAATTCTGAATGAAAGGTAAAGTGATTTACTAAGTTTAATTTTTAATTCGTCATTTTTTGACCGATAAAATAATTAGAGAAAGTTTCTTTAAAAGTTTAGTACAAACCAATTTTTTAAATTAAATTATAATCATGTTTAAAATTACTATATAGGACTTCTAGTGATATATTGTCAAATGTAAGTGGTTTAACAACACATAACAAAAAACTTGATTTAAAGGGAATTTTGAAAAGGTCATTAATATATAGTAAAAAAATAATACGTCCAAAAATTGTACCTTGAGGAACTTTATTTGGTTAAATTAATTGAGAACTACTTATACCGTTTATATTTATGAACTCTTTTTTGGTTAGTTACATAAGATTCAAAAAACTTTAAAGGTAATCCCTAATGCCACATTTATATTATTTATGAATAAGGCGAGCAACACAATCAAAAGCTTTGGAAACATTTAAAAATAAACCATTGGTTCCGATTTTCATTTTATCTGATAATAATTTGGTTAAGTCAATCGTACTAGGTGAAGTAGAAGGAGTGCAAGCAAATTGCCTGTTAGATAAGATGCTATTTTTCATAAACATAAAAAAGTTGGTCAGGCGATGTTTAATTTTTTTTTAACTTTTTGCTAAACTTAAGGTCAGTGAAATTGGACTGCAATTGCAAGCTGGGAGGACGTGAATTGAACGTAGGAATACTTTCACAACGTGCTAGGCAGTGGCGATCATTATTACAAAATCCTTTACTATACAGCGTATAAAAGCAAATATCTTCTTCAACCTGTATTTGAGTGAAAAAATAGTTTTTGCTTAAAATATACTACAACTTATGTAATCAAATACGAACCATTTCGTATTTTTTAACCACGAAAATTATAAGCAGTTAAATCTTGACAAACGTGGTCCTTAAAAACGAAAAAAAAAGTTTGTCGTACATGAAATTTTTTTTTTAAACAACTTCGTTGATTTTCTTATACTATTGGGTTGTCCGGAAAATAATGCAGGATTTTGGTATTAAACAAAAAAAAAGAAACTAGTTACTTTAAAGCAATGTTCTTTAATCAAAATAATTTCCCATACTCTCAATACATTTCTCCCAACGTGTTGGTAACTTATTAATTCCGTCTGAGTAGAATTCAGAATTTTTAGAATTGATAAAGTCAATAAATGCATTTTCCAGTTCCGTTTGATTTTTGAATATTATGTGTTCTAAGTAGTGGTCCAGGTGTCTAAAAAAATGGTAGTCAGTAGGCGAGAGGTCCGGAGAGTAGGGTGGGTGAGGCAAAGTTTCATAGCCAAGCTCCAATAATTTTTGTGACGTTACACGTGACACATGTGGTCGAGCGTTGTCATGCAACAAAATGGGCCCTTTCCGATTGACCAAAGAGGGCTTCATTACTGCCAATTTCTGATGCATGGTATTAATTTGGTTACAGTATGATTCAGCATTGATGGTTTCGCCAGGATTTAAGAAGCTGTAGTGTATTAAACCAAATGAAGCCCACCATACCGTAACCATTACCTTTTTTTGATGAGTTGGGGGCTTTGGAAAATGTATTGGAGCTTCTCCTTTGTCGAGCCACTGTCCAGAACGTCTAGTGTTATCGTAGAGAATCCACTTTTCGTCACATGTAACAATTCTGGCCAGAAATGGGTCATTTTTGTTTCGACAAAGAAGTGATGCACAAACATCAAAGCGCTGATTTTTTTGGCGATCGTTTAATGAGTGTGGAACCCAATTTTCGAGTTTTTTCACTTTTCCAATCGCCTTGAGGTGGTCAGCGACGGTCGTTTTACTGACTTTGAGTTGCTCTGCAAGTTCTCGAACAGTTGTTTTGGGGTTTTCTTCCACCACTGATCGCAGAACATCATCATTAAGAGAGGAAGGCCTTCCACGACCTTCTTCATCTTCAAGGCTGAAATCTCCCTCCCGAAATTTTTTAAACCACCTTTGCACAGTGCACTCATTAACACAACCCTCGCCCCAGACTTGGTTAATGTTTCTAGCCGTTTGGGCTCCGCTTCGGCCGAGTTTAAACTCGTAAAAGAAAATCGTACGAAATTCTCGCTTTGACATTATAAGGATGACTGAATTATTTCCAAGTAGCGGAATGCTACAGAGGTAAACAAACAATATCATTTGGAAGAGGATTAATAAGTGTTGACATTCATACAAATGAGTAATCCTGTAAACGTAAACAGAATATTTTATATAGATTTTTTTTAATGAAAACTTAAAATCCTGCATTATTTTCCGGACAACCCAATAGTTGTTCGAAAGGTGTCACAGCACAGATGTGAGCGATGTGACGTTTTTCACAAACCAGGGAAGTCTAACCATGCAATAATTACACAGCTACACAGAAGAAATAAAAACATTGAGGGGTGTCGCTGACCCATACGGGGGCCACGGGATGTTTCCCACGAATCTGGAAAACATAAAATTTCCACAGTTAACCAATCAAATAAACCCTCATATAATGTTTTTTTTAAAATCTGGTGAACATATTACATACAAATGTGTCCTAAATATTTTATATTTTGTTTGTTTTATTTGTACCTGCACCACTTTCCGAAGAAATTATCACAGAAACTGTATTTATGTAGAATGTGTTTTCAATAATACTTTTGTAATACGTTAAAAAGAAAACGTGTCTTTTCGTTTGGCCCGTTGCGAAAAGGAGGTGGGCAATGGTCGTTGTTTTTGAGCATGCGAAGATGGATTCGTCGCCGGGGTGAGTGACTGATTCTATTGGAATATTGTCAGGAGCTTACCGAGTGTACATATGTCAAATAACATGCTAATGTGCCGTCGACCCCCGCCCCGGGGGAAACACCCTGATGTTTTATTCTAAGAGCAACGTAACACCTCTCACTTACGAGACTTACTTAGACTTTTCTACATTTGTCACATCATCGCATAAAGATGCGACCCATTCTGACCTTCCTCCAACTACATTATACCTGTCACCCAGATGTGTGGATACATTTTAACCACACGATTACTTGTATAAATTTACTTTTAGGGTTGATATTTTATACAGGGTGTCAACTTTGTAGAATCACACCGTGGTTTTGTTTTCCGTATATTATCCAACCTAGAAAAAATAGGTTTTTTTTTTACAATATATTGTATCCAGTAGCAATATTTACG
This sequence comes from Cimex lectularius, assembly GCF_000648675.2. NCBI lineage: Eukaryota > Metazoa > Arthropoda > Insecta > Hemiptera > Cimicidae > Cimex > Cimex lectularius. The sequence continues at coordinate 1,352,659 of NW_019392712.1, forward strand.
ACTTGCCTAACCGATTCTTTTTTGGGGGGCGCTTTTCTTAATAACATTGAATGAACGTGATGAAATTGTCATACAGGTTTCTATTTGAAAAAAAAAGTTCGTTTTTAACATTTGGCAGAAAAACATTTTCTTTATACGTGCCAACGTTTCGATCTTTATTGAGATCATCTTCAGGGCTCAAAGTGTTTGTCTTCTGTGTAATTGTGCCATTCTTGCGTGTCGTGTTGAGAGTGCTACATCACACCAGACCGCATCTCACGATTTCTGAATAATTATCGATTAACGGTCACTAATCACCACACATTTGGCAGAAAAAACATACATTTTCGTAAGGAATTAAATATTTCTTAGTATGACTAGAAACAGCAGAAACGATAAGAGGACCACCCTAAGCAACCCTTTATAGGTTTTGACGCAGAATAGTATGCAATAAATGTCCATTTTTTCAAACGGTGAAAAACCTGTATAGACATAATATTTACCTATTTTCTTGAAAAAAAATTATCCATTTTTTAATGGCATTAAATGAACTTGATGAATCTGCAAATGGAAATGTATATGACCAATAGAAAAAAGTAATTTTCTAATTGTTCTAATAAAAAAAAAATTTTATTACGTGAATTGATGTAGAACATTATATTATAATAGATATAGTGCAGATATTAAAAATTATAACATTTTTAATAGAAGTAGCAAAAGGACAAAAGGAAAAATAAATCAATTTTTGTAATTTTTGAGTACTTCCTCTGGTACCAAGGATATAAGTTCTGTTATACTTGAATAATGTAATCTTAATATATGCAATTCGATAAATTCCATCCAGCTAAACCTTGTCTCATCCTTACCCGAAATTCCTCTTTTATTGCAATAAAAATAGAGCTTATCCTAAAAATTATGTCTATCTTTTCTAGATTGAGTGGTTATAGACAAAAACCGAGAGCGACACTAGTAAGAAGACACTAAAAAAAATAAAAATAAAAAGCGTTGTTTAAAATAAAAAGAAGTATATTTATGGCCAAGTTATGTTTTTTTATATTCATTAATTCCTAGCTCTGTAATAAACCAAAAAGCGAAAAGCACGAATAAAGAACAAATTTAATTTAAACAAAAGCTTCTCATAAATTTTAAGATCTTTCGTTATAATAGCTTGGCTTACCATTTAACCTACTATATCACTAATTTTCTCAATGCTATTGTTCTTATTGAAACGAAAGATTCTCGGCAATAGCTAAAAAAATTAACAACGTAGATGTCACTGTGGTTATTTGAATATCTTTCCTTAAAATGCAAACTGCACTTATGTCACCACATTACCATATGGTTTTTCTCTGACGTAAAATGGATAACAGTTGAGTGTAAATGATAATCCATTAGATTTCCAGATAGCGGCGCGTAACGCATTCAGCATAATTCAGAGCTGATTTAATCCCTAGTTTGAGAAAGAAGGATTGAATAATGCATAAGATTCTGTGTTATTTTCTTTCACTTTTTATGCCCTCTTTCCATCGATGAATCAATTTTGCCTCTTACGAGTATATTTTAACAGTATCCCTGTTGTACATTTTGTATTCATTAAGAACAAAACACGTATCAGTAAAGTAGTAATAAAGCTTGAGGTCCAACAGTTAGATGTCGCGGACAATAGGTTAAACCACATAGGAATATTTTTTATTACAATTTTCAATTAAAAAGGCGAAGCATGTGAAGGGATTCGAACCCAGAACCTCCAACTTGGCAAATAAGAGAGGTCGCCTTTAAAATTTGACCACAGCGGCCCACAAAACACATATTATATTATTACAGGTTGGAATAAAACCAAGATATATATTGCTTATTGATCTATCTTGCCTTCAAAATCTTTTGAATTTAAATTTTTTTTAAACTGTTTTAAAGGTAACTCTCACTTGTTGAAGTCTGCGAAGGTGGTGCCGTTTGGTGTAGTACTAATGTCGGTCAGACAAGATTCGATTTTTTTTCCTTTTAAGGATATGTAATTTTATTTTCTTGACTTTCAAACCAAAATGATGAAAGTGACATTGTCAATGATCATGAGGCATTCAACACAAAAAAATGTAAAACGGGTATTTTTTGTTTTTCATGCTTTTTCATTAGTTAAAGTATTGCCGACATTTCAAAACTTCAACGATTTTTTAAAATTATTAAGTATTAAGTAACGATTATTAATTATTCAAATATTTTTTTATTATTATGAATGCCGGTAATGTAAAAAACATTTTTGATTAGTGAAAAACAATAATAACCTTGAGGGTTGCTATAAAACATTTTTATAGCCGTTACAACAATGCCGTTACTTTTGTAAAAACAAATTACATTTTGATACATAGATAGGTGAATTAACGAGAGGTCGGAAACAATTTCAACTTGAACTAATTGGGGACCGCGGTAGCCGAGTGGTTAGCATGAGAGACTCTCACGCCGCGGTCGTGGGTTCGATTCCCACCGTCGCCTCTGGCCCTTTTTTCCCGATAACCCCCAATTTGAACAACATATATAAGAATTCGTCATGGCTAATATGCAAAGATCATAAGGCCAATTTAAAAAAAACTTGAACTAAAATAGCGCTTTTGTTACACACAAGAAGTAACCTGTTAATTGGAACAATACTAATAATGTTTTTTAATGAAATAAAGTAAGTGCATAAAAATAAACAAACACCGTACGACAATAATAAAAGAGAAAAAGTTGAAGAGTTGGCACGAAGGACTCATCAATAAACTAAAAGGTATGCTACCAAAGCAGTATGTCGATATTATCAGTTCCTACCTAACTGACAGACTGTTTAGAGTCAAACAAGAAGATCAATATTCAAAATTAAAAACAATAAATGCAGGAGTGCCACAAGGTAGCATATTAGGTCCACTGCTTTACTTGTTATACACCAGTGATTTTCCGAAAATAGATGGAGTAAAAATTGCAACGTTTGCAGATGACACAGCGGTGATATCACTAGGACCGACT